>NW_028301711.1:88861363-89164393 GCF_037042655.1 Diuraphis noxia | reverse complement strand
TTTATAGATCAGATGATGATTCCTGTACCGTAAAAGTGGTATTGATAGACAACCAGATCCTCCAACATGCATTTAACCGTTTTTAAAACGCAAAATTGTAAAAAGGCCCAAGTTTTAATTTTTTCAAAGAAACTGCTATATCGATATACGAGAGAACTATAAGAGATGAATATTCAAAAAATTCTGAAATAAATTAGTAATATTATAAAAATTATGATTTAGGTTGTACAAAACTTTGATTAAGAAATATTTTAAAATATGTGTTGATCTATATTTAAATATTAATTACCTTGTAAAAATAACCTTACAACCCTAAGGTTTTAATACAAAATTATTAAAATATATAATTCTATTTACTATATATTTTTTTATTTATCAACCTTTTTCAATTAATATAGATTAGATTCAATTAAAATAAAAACTAATACATATTAAATAACTATTCTAATCCATAACAATTAATATGAATTAAAAGATTTTCAACAAAAAAAAAGATAAATATAGATAAATATATTTACATATACATGTAATATATTTGTAGTATTTTATATCATTTTTTTTATTGATAAACATTAATATATATTAGATTCTAATGTATATTAATATATTGATTATCTACTCTTATCCCTATTGATTAATTTCAATTTAAACTACTACAAATATTTTATGTGTATATATTAATATATTTATGTATATTATTTTATTTATAAACCATTTTCCATTAATATAGATTAGATTCTATTAAAATAGAAACTAATACATATTAATATATATTAAATAAATACTCTAATTCCTAACGATTAATATGAATTTTAACATATTCAACAAATAAATAGATACATATATATATATATATTTATATATAAATGTAATATATTTGTATTATTTTATGTCAATTTTTTTATTGATAAACATTAATATATATTAGATTCTAATGTATATTAATATATTGATTATCTACTCTTATCCCTAATGATTAATTTCAATTAAAACTACTACAAATATTTTATGTGTATATATTAATATATTTATGTATATTATTTTATTTATAAACCATTTTCCATTAATATAGATTAGATTCTATTAAAATAGAAAATAATACATATTAATATATATTAAATAAATTCTCTAATCCCTAACAATTAAAATGAATTTTAACATTTTCAACAAATAAATAGATACATATATTTATATATATGTAATATATTTGTAGTATTTGATATCATTATTTTTAGTTATAAACATTAATATATAATAGATCCTAATAATCTAATGTATATTAATATTTATATATTGATTATCAACTCTTATCCCTAATGATTAATTTGAATTAAAACATCTACAAATATTTTATGTGTATATATTAATATATTTATGTATATTATTTTATTTATAAACCATTTTCCATTAATATATATTTGATTCTATTAAAATAGAAACTAATACATATTAATATATATTAAATAAATACTCTAATCCCTAACAATTAAAATGAATTTTAACATTTTAAACAAATAAATAGATACATATAGATACATAAATTTACATATACATGTGATATATTTGTACTATTTTATATCCTTTTTTTTATTGATAAACATTAATATATATTAGATTCTATTAAAATAGAAACTAATACATATTAATATATATTAAATAAATACTCTAATTCCTAACGATTAATATGAATTTTAACATTTTCAACAAATAAATAGATACATATAGTTAAATATATTTATATATACATGTGATATATTTGTACTATTTTCTATCATATTTTTTATTGATAAACATTAATATATATAAGAATCTAATGTATATTAATATATTGATTATCTACTCTTATCCCTAATGATTAATTTGAATTAAAACTACTACAAATATTTTATGTGTATATATTAATATATTTATGTATATTATTTTATTTATAAACCATTTTCCATTAATATAGATTAGATTCTATTAAAATAGAAACTAATACATATTAATATATATTAAATAAATACTCTAATTCCTAACGATTAATATGAATTTTAACATTTTCAACAAATAAATAGATACATATAGATATATATATTTATATATAAATGTAATATATTTGTATTATTTTATGTCAATTTTTTTATTTATAAACATTAATATACAGTGTGTAATCGCTAATTGAGAACACTCAATATTTTTGGGTAGATCCCTGCAATTTGAATTCTTTTTTCTAGTTGGTTGTTGACAAAAAAATACACATTTTAATGGCCTTGGAAATTTTTTAATTTAATTAGAGTTGTGCATGCGCAAATCAACTATTTTTTCTTAAATGACAACCACCTATTTTAACCACTGATTTTTTTTTGCCTAATTTTTTAATGAATCGTGGTAGTTGAACCAACTTCCTAAGTCCAAAATTGACCAAGTTACAGCCAAACAACAAAAAAACTGCAAAATGCATGCAATTTTCAGTTTTTCTTTACTGTAACTCTGAAATAATTATTCAAAATTTTTTTAGGATTTTCATTTTCGCACTTATTTATTGAGGTGATATTTAGACATGATACATAAATAAGTATGTTGTGTATTTTATATTAATTCTAAAAAATCCTAGAAAATTATTATCATAGTTGCAGTAAAAAAAACCGAAAATTTCATGCATATTGCAGTATTTTTGTTTTTTGACTGTAAAATGGCCATTTATGAACTTAAGAAGTTTGTTCAACTATCAAAATTCATAAAAAAATTAGGCAAAAAAATATCAGTGGTTAAATTAGCTGGTTTTCGTTTTAGAAAAAAAAGTTGTATTGCGCATGCGCAAGTCTAATTAAGTTAAAAGAGTTCATAGGCCATTTAAATGTGTATTTTTATGTCATAACAACCAACTAGAAGAAAGAATTCAAATTGCAGGATCCTACTCGAAGATATTGAGTGTTCTCAATTAGCGATTATGCACTGTATTTGTAGTATTTTATATCATTTATTTTATTGATAAACATTAATTTATATTAGATTCTAATGTATATTAATATGTTGATTATCTACTCTTATCCCTAATGATTAATTTCAATTAAAACTACTACAAATATTTCATGTGTATATATTTATATATGTATGTATATTTTATATTTATAAACCATTTTCCATTAATATAGATTAGATTCTATTAAAATAGAAAATAATACATATTAATATATATTAAATAAATTCTCTAATCCCTAACAATTAAAATGAATTTTAACATTTTCAACAAATAAATAGATACATATATTTATATATATGTAATATATTTGTAGTATTTTATATCATTATTTTTAGTTATAAACATTAATATATAATAGATCCTAATAATCTAATGTATATTAATATTTATATATTGATTATCTACTCTTATCCCTAATGATTAATTTGAATTAAAACATCTACAAATATTTTATGTGTATATATTAATATATTTATGTATATTATTTTATTTATAAACCATTTTCCATTAATATATATTTGATTCTATTAAAATAGAAACTAATACATATTAATATATATTAAATAAATACTCTAATCCCTAACAATTAAAATGAATTTTAACATTTTAAACAAATAAATAGATACATATAGATACATATATTTATATATACATGTGATATATTTGTACTATTTTATATCCTTTTTTTTATTGATAAACATTAATATATATTAGATTCTAATGTATATTAATATATTGATTATCTACTCTTATCCATATTGATTAATTTAAATTAAAACTACTACAAATATTTTATGTGTATATATTAATATATTTATGTATATTATTTTATTTATAAACCATTTTCCATTAATATAGATTAGATTCTATTAAAATAGAAACTAATACATATTAATATATATTAAATAAATACTCTAATTCCTAACGATTAATATGAATTTTAACATTTTCAACAAATAAATAGATACATATAGTTAAATATATTTATATATACATGTGATATATTTGTACTATTTTCTATCATATTTTTTATTGATAAACATTAATATATATTAGAATCTAATGTATATTAATATATTGATTATCTACTCTTATCCCTAATGATTAATTTGAATTAAAACTACTACAAATATTTTATGTGTATATATTAATATATTTATGTATATTATTTTATTTATAAACCATTTTCCATTAATATAGATTAGATTCTATTAAAATAGAAACTAATACATATTAATATATATTAAATAAATACTCTAATTCCTAACGATTAATATGAATTTTAACATTTTCAACAAATAAATAGATACATATAGATATATATATTTATATATAAATGTAATATATTTGTATTATTTTATGTCAATTTTTTTATTTATAAACATTAATATACAGTGTGTAATCGCTAATTGAGAACACTCAATATTTTTGGGTAGATCCCTGCAATTTGAATTCTTTTTCTAGTTGGTTGTTGACAAAAAAATACACATTTTAATGGCCTTTGAAATTTTTTAATTTAATTAGAGTTGCGCATGCGCAAATCAACTATTTTTTCTTAAATGACAACCACCTATTTTAACCACTGATATTTTTTTGCCTAATTTTTTAATGAATCGTGGTAGTTGAACCAACTTCCTAAGTCCAAAATTGACCAAGTTACAGCCAAACAACAAAAAAACTGCAAAATGCATGCAATTTTCAGTTTTTCTTTACTGTAACTCTGAAATAATTATTCAAAAATTTTTTAGGATTTTCATTTTCGCACTTATTTATTAAGGTGATATTTAGACATGATACATAAATAAGTATGTTGTGTATTTTATATTAATTCTAAAAAATCCTAGAATAATTATTATCAGAGCTGCAGTAAAAAAAACCGAAAATTTCATGCATATTGCAGTATTTTTGTTGTTTGACTGTAACATGGCCATTTATGAACTTAAGAAGTTTGTTCAACTATCAAAATTCATAAAAAAATTAGGCAAAAAAATATCAGTGGTTAAATTAGCTGGTTGTCGTTTTAGAAAAAAAAGTTGTATTGCGCATGCGCAAGTCTAATTAAGTTAAAAGAGTTCATAGGCCATTTAAATGTGTATTTTTATGTCATAACAACCAACTAGAAGAAAGAATTCAAATTGCAGGATCCTACTCGAAGATATTGAGTGTTCTCAATTAGCGATTATGCACTGTATTTGTAGTATTTTATATCATTTATTTTATTGATAAACATTAATTTATATTAGATTCTAATGTATATTAATATGTTGATTATCTACTCTTATCCCTAATGATTAATTTCAATTAAAACTACTACAAATATTTCATGTGTATATATTTATATATGTATGTATATTTTATATTTATAAACCATTTTCCATTAATATAGATTAGATTCTATTAAAATAGAAAATAATACATATTAATATATATTAAATAAATTCTCTAATCCCTAACAATTAAAATGAATTTTAACATTTTCAACAAATAAATAGATACATATAGATACATATATTTATATATACATGTGATATATTTGTAGTATTTTATATCCTTTTTTTTATTGATAAACATTAATATATATTAGATTCTAATGTATATTAATATGTTGATTATCTACTCTTATCCCTAATGATTAATTTGAATTAAAACATCTACAAATATTTTATGTGTATATATTAATATATTTATGTATATTATTTTATTTATAAACCATTTTCCATTAATATATATTTGATTCTATTAAAATAGAAACTAATACATATTAATATATATTAAATAAATACTCTAATCCCTAACAATTAAAATGAATTTTAACATTTTAAACAAATAAATAGATACATATAGATACATATATTTATATATACATGTGATATATTTGTAGTATTTTATATCCTTTTTTTTATTGATAAACATTAATATATATTAGATTCTAATGTATATTAATATATTGATTATCTACTCTTATCCATATTGATTAATTTAAATTAAAACTACTACAAATATTTTATGTGTATATATTAATGTATTTATGTATATTATTTTATTTATAAACCATTTTCCATTAATATAGATTAGATTCTATTAAAAGAGAAACTAATACATATTCATATATATTAAATAAATACTCTAATTCCTAAAGATTAATATGAATTTTAACATTTTCAACAAATAAATAGATACATATGGTTAAATATATTTATATATACATGTGATATATTTGTACTATTTTCTATCATATTTTTTATTGATAAACATTAATATATATTAGAATCTAATGTATATTAATATATTGATTATCTACTCTTATCCCTAATGATTAATTTAAATTAAAACTACTACAAATATTTATGTGTATATATTAATATATTTATGTATATTATATTATTTATAAACCATTTTCCATTAATATATATTTGATTCTATTAAAATAGAAACTAATACATATTAATACATATTAAATAAATACTCTAATCCCTAACAATTAAAATGAATTTTAACATTTTAAACAAATAAATAGATACATATATTTATATATATGTAATATATTTGTAGTATTTGATATCATTATTTTTAGTTATAAACATTAATATATAATAGATCCTAATAATCTAATGTATATTAATATTTATATATTGATTATCAACTCTTATCCCTAATGATTAATTTGAATTAAAACATCTACAAATATTTTATGTGTATATATTAATATATTTATGTATATTATTTTATTTATAAACCATTTTCCATTAATAAATATTTGATTCTATTAAAATAGAAACTAATACATATTAATATATATTAAATAAATACTCTAATCCCTAACAATTAAAATGAATTTTAACATTTTAAACAAATAAATAGATACATATAGATACATATATTTATATATACATGTGATATATTTGTACTATTTTATATCCTTTTTTTTATTGATAAACATTAATATATATTAGATTCTAATTTATATTAATATATTGATTATCTACTCTTATCCATATTGATTAATTTAAATTAAAACTACTACAAATATTTTATGTGTATATATTAATATATTTATGTATATTATTTTATTTATAAACCATTTTCCATTAATATAGATTAGATTCTATTAAAATAGAAACTAATACATATTAATATATATTAAATAAATACTCTAATTCCTAACGATTAATATGAATTTTAACATTTTCAACAAATAAATAGATACATATAGATATATATATTTATATATAAATGTAATATATTTGTATTATTTTATGTCAATTTTTTTATTTATAAACATTAATATATATTAGAATCTAATGTATATTAATATATTGATTATCTACTCTTATCCCTAATGATTAATTTAAATTAAAACTACTACAAATATTTATGTGTATATATTAATATATTTATGTATATTATTTTATTTATAAACCATTTTCCATTAATATATATTTGATTCTATTAAAATAGAAACTAATACATATTAATACATATTAAATAAATACTCTAATCCCTAACAATTAAAATGAATTTTAACATTTTAAACAAATAAATAGATACATATATTTATATATATGTAATATATTTGTAGTATTTGATATCATTATTTTTAGTTATAAACATTAATATATAATAGATCCTAATAATCTAATGTATATTAATATTTATATATTGATTATCAACTCTTATCCCTAATGATTAATTTGAATTAAAACATCTACAAATATTTTATGTGTATATATTAATATATTTATGTATATTATTTTATTTATAAACCATTTTCCATTAATATAGATTAGATTCTATTAAAATAGAAACTAATACATATTAATATATATTAAATAAATACTCTAATTCCTAACGATTAATATGAATTTTAACATTTTCAACAAATAAATAGATACATATAGTTAAATATATTTATATATACATGTGATATATTTGTACTATTTTCTATCATATTTTTTATTGATAAACATTAATATATATTAGAATCTAATGTATATTAATATATTGATTATCTACTCTTATCCCTAATGATTAATTTGAATTAAAACTACTACAAATATTTTATGTGTATATATTAATATATTTATGTATATTATTTTATTTATAAACCATTTTCCATTAATATAGATTAGATTCTATTAAAATAGAAACTAATACATATTAATATATATTAAATAAATACTCTAATTCCTAACGATTAATATGAATTTTAACATTTTCAACAAATAAATAGATATATATAGATATATATATTTATATATAAATGTAATATATTTGTATTATTTTATGTCAATTTTTTTATTTATAAACATTAATATACAGTGTGTAATCGCTAATTGAGAACACTCAATATTTTTGGGTAGATCCCTGCAATTTGAATTCTTTTTTCTAGTTGGTTGTTGACAAAAAAATACACATTTTAATGGCCTTTGAAATTTTTTAATTTAATTAGAGTTGCGCATGCGCAAATCAACTATTTTTTCTTAAATGACAACCACCTATTTTAACCACTGATATTTTTTTGCCTAATTTTTTAATGAATCGTGGTAGTTGAACCAACTTCCTAAGTCCAAAATTGACCAAGTTACAGCCAAACAACAAAAAAACTGCAAAATGCATGCAATTTTCAGTTTTTCTTTACTGTAACTCTGAAATAATTATTCAAAAATTTTTTAGGATTTTCATTTTCGCACTTATTTATTAAGGTGATATTTAGACATGATACATAAATAAGTATGTTGTGTATTTTATATTAATTCTAAAAAATCCTAGAATAATTATTATCAGAGTTGCAGTAAAAAAAACCGAAAATTTCATGCATATTGCAGTATTTTTGTTGTTTGACTGTAACATGGCCATTTATGAACTTAAGAAGTTTGTTCAACTATCAAAATTCATAAAAAAATTAGGCAAAAAAATATCAGTGGTTAAATTAGCTGGTTGTCGTTTTAGAAAAAAAAGTTGTATTGCGCATGCGCAAGTCTAATTAAGTTAAAAGAGTTCATAGGCCATTTAAATGTGTATTTTTAGGTCATAACAACCAACTAGAAGAAAGAATTCAAATTGCAGGATCCTACTCGAAGATATTGAGTGTTCTCAATTAGCGATTATGCACTGTATTTGTAGTATTTTATATCATTTATTTTATTGATAAACATTAATTTATATTAGATTCTAATGTATATTAATATGTTGATTATCTACTCTTATCCCTAATGATTAATTTCAATTAAAACTACTACAAATATTTCATGTGTATATATTTATATATGTATGTATATTTTATATTTATAAACCATTTTCCATTAATATAGATTAGATTCTATTAAAATAGAAAATAATACATATTAATATATATTAAATAAATTCTCTAATCCCTAACAATTAAAATGAATTTTAACATTTTCAACAAATAAATAGATACATATATTTATATATATGTAATATATTTGTAGTATTTTATATCATTATTTTTAGTTATAAACATTAATATATAATAGATCCTAATAATCTAATGTATATTAATATTTATATATTGATTATCAACTCTTATCCCTAATGATTAATTTGAATTAAAACATCTACAAATATTTTATGTGTATATATTAATATATTTATGTATATTATTTTATTTATAAACCATTTTCCATTAATATATATTTGATTCTATTAAAATAGAAACTAATACATATTAATATATATTAAATAAATACTCTAATCCCTAACAATTAAAATGAATTTTAACATTTTAAACAAATAAATAGATACATATAGATACATATATTTATATATACATGTGATATATTTGTACTATTTTATATCCTTTTTTTTATTGATAAACATTAATATATATTAGATTCTAATGTATATTAATATATTGATTATCTACTCTTATCCATATTGATTAATTTAAATTAAAACTACTACAAATATTTTATGTGTATATATTAATATATTTATGTATATTATTTTATTTATAAACCATTTTCCATTAATATAGATTAGATTCTATTAAAATAGAAACTAATACATATTAATATATATTAAATAAATACTCTAATTCCTAACGATTAATATGAATTTTAACATTTTCAACAAATAAATAGATACATATAGTTAAATATATTTATATATACATGTGATATATTTGTACTATTTTCTATCATATTTTTTATTGATAAACATTAATATATATTAGAATCTAATGTATATTAATATATTGATTATCTACTCTTATCCCTAATGATTAATTTGAATTAAAACTACTACAAATATTTTATGTGTATATATTAATATATTTATGTATATTATTTTATTTATAAACCATTTTCCATTAATATAGATTAGATTCTATTAAAATAGAAACTAATACATATTAATATATATTAAATAAATACTCTAATTCCTAACGATTAATATGAATTTTAACATTTTCAACAAATAAATAGATACATATAGATATATATATTTATATATAAATGTAATATATTTGTATTATTTTATGTCAATTTTTTTATTTATAAACATTAATATACAGTGTGTAATCGCTAATTGAGAACACTCAATATTTTTGGGTAGATCCCTGCAATTTGAATTCTTTTTTCTAGTTGGTTGTTGACAAAAAAATACACATTTTAATGGCCTTTGAAATTTTTTAATTTAATTAGAGTTGCGCATGCGCAAATCAACTATTTTTTCTTAAATGACAACCACCTATTTTAACCACTGATATTTTTTTGCCTAATTTTTTAATGAATCGTGGTAGTTGAACCAACTTCCTAAGTCCAAAATTGACCAAGTTACAGCCAAACAACAAAAAAACTGCAAAATGCATGCAATTTTCAGTTTTTCTTTACTGTAACTCTGAAATAATTATTCAAAAATTTTTTAGGATTTTCATTTTCGCACTTATTTATTAAGGTGATATTTAGACATGATACATAAATAAGTATGTTGTGTATTTTATATTAATTCTAAAAAATCCTAGAATAATTATTATCAGAGTTGCAGTAAAAAAAACCGAAAATTTCATGCATATTGCAGTATTTTTGTTGTTTGACTGTAACATGGCCATTTATGAACTTAAGAAGTTTGTTCAACTATCAAAATTCATAAAAAAATTAGGCAAAAAAATATCAGTGGTTAAATTAGCTGGTTGTCGTTTTAGAAAAAAAAGTTGTATTGCGCATGCGCAAGTCTAATTAAGTTAAAAGAGTTCATAGGCCATTTAAATGTGTATTTTTAGGTCATAACAACCAACTAGAAGAAAGAATTCAAATTGCAGGATCCTACTCGAAGATATTGAGTGTTCTCAATTAGCGATTATGCACTGTATTTGTAGTATTTTATATCATTTATTTTATTGATAAACATTAATTTATATTAGATTCTAATGTATATTAATATGTTGATTATCTACTCTTATCCCTAATGATTAATTTCAATTAAAACTACTACAAATATTTCATGTGTATATATTTATATATGTATGTATATTTTATATTTATAAACCATTTTCCATTAATATAGATTAGATTCTATTAAAATAGAAAATAATACATATTAATATATATTAAATAAATTCTCTAATCCCTAACAATTAAAATGAATTTTAACATTTTCAACAAATAAATAGATACATATATTTATATATATGTAATATATTTGTAGTATTTTATATCATTATTTTTAGTTATAAACATTAATATATAATAGATCCTAATAATCTAATGTATATTAATATTTATATATTGATTATCTACTCTTATCCCTAATGATTAATTTGAATTAAAACATCTACAAATATTTTATGTGTATATATTAATATATTTATGTATATTATTTTATTTATAAACCATTTTCCATTAATATATATTTGATTCTATTAAAATAGAAACTAATACATATTAATATATATTAAATAAATACTCTAATCCCTAACAATTAAAATGAATTTTAACATTTTAAACAAATAAATAGATACATATAGATACATATATTTATATATACATGTGATATATTTGTACTATTTTATATCCTTTTTTTTATTGATAAACATTAATATATATTAGATTCTAATGTATATTAATATATTGATTATCTACTCTTATCCATATTGATTAATTTAAATTAAAACTACTACAAATATTTTATGTGTATATATTAATATATTTATGTATATTATTTTATTTATAAACCATTTTCCATTAATATAGATTAGATTCTATTAAAATAGAAACTAATACATATTAATATATATTAAATAAATACTCTAATTCCTAACGATTAATATGAATTTTAACATTTTCAACAAATAAATAGATACATATAGTTAAATATATTTATATATACATGTGATATATTTGTACTATTTTCTATCATATTTTTTATTGATAAACATTAATATATATTAGAATCTAATGTATATTAATATATTGATTATCTACTCTTATCCCTAATGATTAATTTGAATTAAAACTACTGTAACTTTTGTGTTGTTTGACTGTAACATGGCCATTTATGAACATAAGAAGTTTGTTCAACTATCAAAATTCATAAAAAAATTAGGCAAAAAAATATCAGTGGTTAAATTAGCTGGTTGTCGTTTTAGAAAAAAAAGTTGTATTGCGCATGCGCAAGTCTAATTAAGTTAAAAGAGTTCATAGGCCATTTAAATGTGTATTTTTATGTCATAACAACCAACTAGAAGAAAGAATTCAAATTGCAGGATCCTACTCGAAGATATTGAGTGTTCTCAATTAGCGATTATGCACTGTATTTGTAGTATTTTATATCATTTATTTTATTGATAAACATTAATTTATATTAGATTCTAATGTATATTAATATGTTGATTATCTACTCTTATCCCTAATGATTAATTTCAATTAAAACTACTACAAATATTTCATGTGTATATATTTATATATGTATGTATATTTTATATTTATAAACCATTTTCCATTAATATAGATTAGATTCTATTAAAATAGAAAATAATACATATTAATATATATTAAATAAATTCTCTAATCCCTAACAATTAAAATGAATTTTAACATTTTCAACAAATAAATAGATACATATATTTATATATATGTAATATATTTGTAGTATTTTATATCATTATTTTTAGTTATAAACATTAATATATAATAGATCCTAATAATCTAATGTATATTAATATTTATATATTGATTATCTACTCTTATCCCTAATGATTAATTTGAATTAAAACATCTACAAATATTTTATGTGTATATATTAATATATTTATGTATATTATTTTATTTATAAACCATTTTCCATTAATATATATTTGATTCTATTAAAATAGAAACTAATACATATTAATATATATTAAATAAATACTCTAATCCCTAACAATTAAAATGAATTTTAACATTTTAAACAAATAAATAGATACATATAGATACATATATTTATATATACATGTGATATATTTGTACTATTTTATATCCTTTTTTTTATTGATAAACATTAATATATATTAGATTCTAATGTATATTAATATATTGATTATCTACTCTTATCCATATTGATTAATTTAAATTAAAACTACTACAAATATTTTATGTGTATATATTAATATATTTATGTATATTATTTTATTTATAAACCATTTTCCATTAATATAGATTAGATTCTATTAAAATAGAAACTAATACATATTAATATATATTAAATAAATACTCTAATTCCTAACGATTAATATGAATTTTAACATTTTCAACAAATAAATAGATACATATAGTTAAATATATTTATATATACATGTGATATATTTGTACTATTTTCTATCATATTTTTTATTGATAAACATTAATATATATTAGAATCTAATGTATATTAATATATTGATTATCTACTCTTATCCCTAATGATTAATTTGAATTAAAACTACTACAAATATTTTATGTGTATATATTAATATATTTATGTATATTATTTTATTTATAAACCATTTTCCATTAATATAGATTAGATTCTATTAAAATAGAAACTAATACATATTAATATATATTAAATAAATACTCTAATTCCTAACGATTAATATGAATTTTAACATTTTCAACAAATAAATAGATACATATAGATATATATATTTATATATAAATGTAATATATTTGTATTATTTTATGTCAATTTTTTTATTTATAAACATTAATATACAGTGTGTAATCGCTAATTGAGAACACTCAATATTTTTGGGTAGATCCCTGCAATTTGAATTCTTTTTCTAGTTGGTTGTTGACAAAAAAATACACATTTTAATGGCCTTTGAAATTTTTTAATTTAATTAGAGTTGCGCATGCGCAAATCAACTATTTTTTCTTAAATGACAACCACCTATTTTAACCACTGATATTTTTTTGCCTAATTTTTTAATGAATCGTGGTAGTTGAACCAACTTCCTAAGTCCAAAATTGACCAAGTTACAGCCAAACAACAAAAAAACTGCAAAATGCATGCAATTTTCAGTTTTTCTTTACTGTAACTCTGAAATAATTATTCAAAAATTTTTTAGGATTTTCATTTTCGCACTTATTTATTAAGGTGATATTTAGACATGATACATAAATAAGTATGTTGTGTATTTTATATTAATTCTAAAAAATCCTAGAATAATTATTATCAGAGCTGCAGTAAAAAAAACCGAAAATTTCATGCATATTGCAGTATTTTTGTTGTTTGACTGTAACATGGCCATTTATGAACTTAAGAAGTTTGTTCAACTATCAAAATTCATAAAAAAATTAGGCAAAAAAATATCAGTGGTTAAATTAGCTGGTTGTCGTTTTAGAAAAAAAAGTTGTATTGCGCATGCGCAAGTCTAATTAAGTTAAAAGAGTTCATAGGCCATTTAAATGTGTATTTTTATGTCATAACAACCAACTAGAAGAAAGAATTCAAATTGCAGGATCCTACTCGAAGATATTGAGTGTTCTCAATTAGCGATTATGCACTGTATTTGTAGTATTTTATATCATTTATTTTATTGATAAACATTAATTTATATTAGATTCTAATGTATATTAATATGTTGATTATCTACTCTTATCCCTAATGATTAATTTCAATTAAAACTACTACAAATATTTCATGTGTATATATTTATATATGTATGTATATTTTATATTTATAAACCATTTTCCATTAATATAGATTAGATTCTATTAAAATAGAAAATAATACATATTAATATATATTAAATAAATTCTCTAATCCCTAACAATTAAAATGAATTTTAACATTTTCAACAAATAAATAGATACATATATTTATATATATGTAATATATTTGTAGTATTTTATATCATTATTTTTAGTTATAAACATTAATATATAATAGATCCTAATAATCTAATGTATATTAATATTTATATATTGATTATCTACTCTTATCCCTAATGATTAATTTGAATTAAAACATCTACAAATATTTTATGTGTATATATTAATATATTTATGTATATTATTTTATTTATAAACCATTTTCCATTAATATATATTTGATTCTATTAAAATAGAAACTAATACATATTAATATATATTAAATAAATACTCTAATCCCTAACAATTAAAATGAATTTTAACATTTTAAACAAATAAATAGATACATATAGATACATATATTTATATATACATGTGATATATTTGTACTATTTTATATCCTTTTTTTTATTGATAAACATTAATATATATTAGATTCTAATGTATATTAATATATTGATTATCTACTCTTATCCATATTGATTAATTTAAATTAAAACTACTACAAATATTTTATGTGTATATATTAATATATTTATGTATATTATTTTATTTATAAACCATTTTCCATTAATATAGATTAGATTCTATTAAAATAGAAACTAATACATATTAATATATATTAAATAAATACTCTAATTCCTAACGATTAATATGAATTTTAACATTTTAAACAAATAAATAGATACATATAGATACATATATTTATATATACATGTGATATATTTGTAGTATTTTATATCCTTTTTTTTATTGATAAACATTAATATATATTAGATTCTAATGTATATTAATATATTGATTATCTACTCTTATCCATATTGATTAATTTAAATTAAAACTACTACAAATATTTTATGTGTATATATTAATGTATTTATGTATATTATTTTATTTATAAACCATTTTCCATTAATATAGATTAGATTCTATTAAAAGAGAAACTAATACATATTCATATATATTAAATAAATACTCTAATTCCTAAAGATTAATATGAATTTTAACATTTTCAACAAATAAATAGATACATATGGTTAAATATATTTATATATACATGTGATATATTTGTACTATTTTCTATCATATTTTTTATTGATAAACATTAATATATATTAGAATCTAATGTATATTAATATATTGATTATCTACTCTTATCCCTAATGATTAATTTAAATTAAAACTACTACAAATATTTATGTGTATATATTAATATATTTATGTATATTATATTATTTATAAACCATTTTCCATTAATATATATTTGATTCTATTAAAATAGAAACTAATACATATTAATACATATTAAATAAATACTCTAATCCCTAACAATTAAAATGAATTTTAACATTTTAAACAAATAAATAGATACATATATTTATATATATGTAATATATTTGTAGTATTTGATATCATTATTTTTAGTTATAAACATTAATATATAATAGATCCTAATAATCTAATGTATATTAATATTTATATATTGATTATCAACTCTTATCCCTAATGATTAATTTGAATTAAAACATCTACAAATATTTTATGTGTATATATTAATATATTTATGTATATTATTTTATTTATAAACCATTTTCCATTAATAAATATTTGATTCTATTAAAATAGAAACTAATACATATTAATATATATTAAATAAATACTCTAATCCCTAACAATTAAAATGAATTTTAACATTTTAAACAAATAAATAGATACATATAGATACATATATTTATATATACATGTGATATATTTGTACTATTTTATATCCTTTTTTTTATTGATAAACATTAATATATATTAGATTCTAATTTATATTAATATATTGATTATCTACTCTTATCCATATTGATTAATTTAAATTAAAACTACTACAAATATTTTATGTGTATATATTAATATATTTATGTATATTATTTTATTTATAAACCATTTTCCATTAATATAGATTAGATTCTATTAAAATAGAAACTAATACATATTAATATATATTAAATAAATACTCTAATTCCTAACGATTAATATGAATTTTAACATTTTCAACAAATAAATAGATACATATAGATATATATATTTATATATAAATGTAATATATTTGTATTATTTTATGTCAATTTTTTTATTTATAAACATTAATATATATTAGAATCTAATGTATATTAATATATTGATTATCTACTCTTATCCCTAATGATTAATTTAAATTAAAACTACTACAAATATTTATGTGTATATATTAATATATTTATGTATATTATTTTATTTATAAACCATTTTCCATTAATATATATTTGATTCTATTAAAATAGAAACTAATACATATTAATACATATTAAATAAATACTCTAATCCCTAACAATTAAAATGAATTTTAACATTTTAAACAAATAAATAGATACATATATTTATATATATGTAATATATTTGTAGTATTTGATATCATTATTTTTAGTTATAAACATTAATATATAATAGATCCTAATAATCTAATGTATATTAATATTTATATATTGATTATCAACTCTTATCCCTAATGATTAATTTGAATTAAAACATCTACAAATATTTTATGTGTATATATTAATATATTTATGTATATTATTTTATTTATAAACCATTTTCCATTAATATAGATTAGATTCTATTAAAATAGAAACTAATACATATTAATATATATTAAATAAATACTCTAATTCCTAACGATTAATATGAATTTTAACATTTTCAACAAATAAATAGATACATATAGTTAAATATATTTATATATACATGTGATATATTTGTACTATTTTCTATCATATTTTTTATTGATAAACATTAATATATATTAGAATCTAATGTATATTAATATATTGATTATCTACTCTTATCCCTAATGATTAATTTGAATTAAAACTACTACAAATATTTTATGTGTATATATTAATATATTTATGTATATTATTTTATTTATAAACCATTTTCCATTAATATAGATTAGATTCTATTAAAATAGAAACTAATACATATTAATATATATTAAATAAATACTCTAATTCCTAACGATTAATATGAATTTTAACATTTTCAACAAATAAATAGATACATATAGATATATATATTTATATATAAATGTAATATATTTGTATTATTTTATGTCAATTTTTTTATTTATAAACATTAATATACAGTGTGTAATCGCTAATTGAGAACACTCAATATTTTTGGGTAGATCCCTGCAATTTGAATTCTTTTTTCTAGTTGGTTGTTGACAAAAAAATACACATTTTAATGGCCTTTGAAATTTTTTAATTTAATTAGAGTTGCGCATGCGCAAATCAACTATTTTTTCTTAAATGACAACCACCTATTTTAACCACTCATATTTTTTTGCCTAATTTTTTAATGAATCGTGGTAGTTGAACCAACTTCCTAAGTCCAAAATTGACCAAGTTACAGCCAAACAACAAAAAAACTGCAAAATGCATGCAATTTTCAGTTTTTCTTTACTGTAACTCTGAAATAATTATTCAAAAATTTTTTAGGATTTTCATTTTCGCACTTATTTATTAAGGTGATATTTAGACATGATACATACATAAGTATGTTGTGTATTTTATATTAATTCTAAAAAATCCTAGAATAATTATTATCAGAGTTGCAGTAAAAAAAACCGAAAATTTCATGCATATTGCAGTATTTTTGTTGTTTGACTGTAACATGGCCAATTATGAACTTAAGAAGTTTGTTCAACTATCAAAATTCATAAAAAAATTAGGCAAAAAAATATCAGTGGTTAAATTAGCTGGTTGTCGTTTTAGAAAAAAAAGTTGTATTGCGCATGCGCAAGTCTAATTAAGTTAAAAGAGTTCATAGGCCATTTAAATGTGTATTTTTATGTCATAACAACCAACTAGAAGAAAGAATTCAAATTGCAGGATCCTACTCGAAGATATTGAGTGTTCTCAATTAGCGATTATGCACTGTATTTGTAGTATTTTATATCATTTATTTTATTGATAAACATTAATTTATATTAGATTCTAATGTATATTAATATGTTGATTATCTACTCTTATCCCTAATGATTAATTTCAATTAAAACTACTACAAATATTTCATGTGTATATATTTATATATGTATGTATATTTTATATTTATAAACCATTTTCCATTAATATAGATTAGATTCTATTAAAATAGAAAATAATACATATTAATATATATTAAATAAATTCTCTAATCCCTAACAATTAAAATGAATTTTAACATTTTCAACAAATAAATAGATACATATATTTATATATATGTAATATATTTGTAGTATTTTATATCATTATTTTTAGTTATAAACATTAATATATAATAGATCCTAATAATCTAATGTATATTAATATTTATATATTGATTATCTACTCTTATCCCTAATGATTAATTTAAATTAAAACTACTACAAATATTTATGTGTATATATTAATATATTTATGTATATTATTTTATTTATAAACCATTTTCCATTAATATATATTTGATTCTATTAAAATAGAAACTAATACATATTAATACATATTAAATAAATACTCTAATCCCTAACAATTAAAATGAATTTTAACATTTTAAACAAATAAATAGATACATATATTTATATATATGTAATATATTTGTAGTATTTGATATCATTATTTTTAGTTATAAACATTAATATATAATAGATCCTAATAATCTAATGTATATTAATATTTATATATTGATTATCAACTCTTATCCCTAATGATTAATTTGAATTAAAACATCTACAAATATTTTATGTGTATATATTAATATATTTATGTATATTATTTTATTTATAAACCATTTTCCATTAATATATATTTGATTCTATTAAAATAGAAACTAATACATATTAATATATATTAAATAAATACTCTAATCCCTAACAATTAAAATGAATTTTAACATTTTAAACAAATAAATAGATACATATAGATACATATATTTATATATACATGTGATATATTTGTACTATTTTATATCCTTTTTTTTATTGATAAACATTAATATATATTAGATTCTAATGTATATTAATATATTGATTATCTACTCTTATCCATATTGATTAATTTAAATTAAAACTACTACAAATATTTTATGTGTATATATTAATATATTTATGTATATTATTTTATTTATAAACCATTTTCCATTAATATAGATTAGATTCTATTAAAATAGAAACTAATACATATTAATATATATTAAATAAATACTCTAATTCCTAACGATTAATATGAATTTTAACATTTTCAACAAATAAATAGATACATATAGTTAAATATATTTATATATACATGTGATATATTTGTACTATTTTCTATCATATTTTTTATTGATAAACATTAATATATATTAGAATCTAATGTATATTAATATATTGATTATCTACTCTTATCCCTAATGATTAATTTGAATTAAAACTACTACAAATATTTTATGTGTATATATTAATATATTTATGTATATTATTTTATTTATAAACCATTTTCCATTAATATAGATTAGATTCTATTAAAATAGAAACTAATACATATTAATATATATTAAATAAATACTCTAATTCCTAACGATTAATATGAATTTTAACATTTTCAACAAATAAATAGATATATATAGATATATATATTTATATATAAATGTAATATATTTGTATTATTTTATGTCAATTTTTTTATTTATAAACATTAATATACAGTGTGTAATCGCTAATTGAGAACACTCAATATTTTTGGGTAGATCCCTGCAATTTGAATTCTTTTTTCTAGTTGGTTGTTGACAAAAAAATACACATTTTAATGGCCTTTGAAATTTTTTAATTTAATTAGAGTTGCGCATGCGCAAATCAACTATTTTTTCTTAAATGACAACCACCTATTTTAACCACTGATATTTTTTTGCCTAATTTTTTAATGAATCGTGGTAGTTGAACCAACTTCCTAAGTCCAAAATTGACCAAGTTACAGCCAAACAACAAAAAAACTGCAAAATGCATGCAATTTTCAGTTTTTCTTTACTGTAACTCTGAAATAATTATTCAAAAATTTTTTAGGATTTTCATTTTCGCACTTATTTATTAAGGTGATATTTAGACATGATACATAAATAAGTATGTTGTGTATTTTATATTAATTCTAAAAAATCCTAGAATAATTATTATCAGAGTTGCAGTAAAAAAAACCGAAAATTTCATGCATATTGCAGTATTTTTGTTGTTTGACTGTAACATGGCCATTTATGAACTTAAGAAGTTTGTTCAACTATCAAAATTCATAAAAAAATTAGGCAAAAAAATATCAGTGGTTAAATTAGCTGGTTGTCGTTTTAGAAAAAAAAGTTGTATTGCGCATGCGCAAGTCTAATTAAGTTAAAAGAGTTCATAGGCCATTTAAATGTGTATTTTTAGGTCATAACAACCAACTAGAAGAAAGAATTCAAATTGCAGGATCCTACTCGAAGATATTGAGTGTTCTCAATTAGCGATTATGCACTGTATTTGTAGTATTTTATATCATTTATTTTATTGATAAACATTAATTTATATTAGATTCTAATGTATATTAATATGTTGATTATCTACTCTTATCCCTAATGATTAATTTCAATTAAAACTACTACAAATATTTCATGTGTATATATTTATATATGTATGTATATTTTATATTTATAAACCATTTTCCATTAATATAGATTAGATTCTATTAAAATAGAAAATAATACATATTAATATATATTAAATAAATTCTCTAATCCCTAACAATTAAAATGAATTTTAACATTTTCAACAAATAAATAGATACATATATTTATATATATGTAATATATTTGTAGTATTTTATATCATTATTTTTAGTTATAAACATTAATATATAATAGATCCTAATAATCTAATGTATATTAATATTTATATATTGATTATCAACTCTTATCCCTAATGATTAATTTGAATTAAAACATCTACAAATATTTTATGTGTATATATTAATATATTTATGTATATTATTTTATTTATAAACCATTTTCCATTAATATATATTTGATTCTATTAAAATAGAAACTAATACATATTAATATATATTAAATAAATACTCTAATCCCTAACAATTAAAATGAATTTTAACATTTTAAACAAATAAATAGATACATATAGATACATATATTTATATATACATGTGATATATTTGTACTATTTTATATCCTTTTTTTTATTGATAAACATTAATATATATTAGATTCTAATGTATATTAATATATTGATTATCTACTCTTATCCATATTGATTAATTTAAATTAAAACTACTACAAATATTTTATGTGTATATATTAATATATTTATGTATATTATTTTATTTATAAACCATTTTCCATTAATATAGATTAGATTCTATTAAAATAGAAACTAATACATATTAATATATATTAAATAAATACTCTAATTCCTAACGATTAATATGAATTTTAACATTTTCAACAAATAAATAGATACATATAGTTAAATATATTTATATATACATGTGATATATTTGTACTATTTTCTATCATATTTTTTATTGATAAACATTAATATATATTAGAATCTAATGTATATTAATATATTGATTATCTACTCTTATCCCTAATGATTAATTTGAATTAAAACTACTACAAATATTTTATGTGTATATATTAATATATTTATGTATATTATTTTATTTATAAACCATTTTCCATTAATATAGATTAGATTCTATTAAAATAGAAACTAATACATATTAATATATATTAAATAAATACTCTAATTCCTAACGATTAATATGAATTTTAACATTTTCAACAAATAAATAGATACATATAGATATATATATTTATATATAAATGTAATATATTTGTATTATTTTATGTCAATTTTTTTATTTATAAACATTAATATACAGTGTGTAATCGCTAATTGAGAACACTCAATATTTTTGGGTAGATCCCTGCAATTTGAATTCTTTTTTCTAGTTGGTTGTTGACAAAAAAATACACATTTTAATGGCCTTTGAAATTTTTTAATTTAATTAGAGTTGCGCATGCGCAAATCAACTATTTTTTCTTAAATGACAACCACCTATTTTAACCACTGATATTTTTTTGCCTAATTTTTTAATGAATCGTGGTAGTTGAACCAACTTCCTAAGTCCAAAATTGACCAAGTTACAGCCAAACAACAAAAAAACTGCAAAATGCATGCAATTTTCAGTTTTTCTTTACTGTAACTCTGAAATAATTATTCAAAAATTTTTTAGGATTTTCATTTTCGCACTTATTTATTAAGGTGATATTTAGACATGATACATAAATAAGTATGTTGTGTATTTTATATTAATTCTAAAAAATCCTAGAATAATTATTATCAGAGTTGCAGTAAAAAAAACCGAAAATTTCATGCATATTGCAGTATTTTTGTTGTTTGACTGTAACATGGCCATTTATGAACTTAAGAAGTTTGTTCAACTATCAAAATTCATAAAAAAATTAGGCAAAAAAATATCAGTGGTTAAATTAGCTGGTTGTCGTTTTAGAAAAAAAAGTTGTATTGCGCATGCGCAAGTCTAATTAAGTTAAAAGAGTTCATAGGCCATTTAAATGTGTATTTTTAGGTCATAACAACCAACTAGAAGAAAGAATTCAAATTGCAGGATCCTACTCGAAGATATTGAGTGTTCTCAATTAGCGATTATGCACTGTATTTGTAGTATTTTATATCATTTATTTTATTGATAAACATTAATTTATATTAGATTCTAATGTATATTAATATGTTGATTATCTACTCTTATCCCTAATGATTAATTTCAATTAAAACTACTACAAATATTTCATGTGTATATATTTATATATGTATGTATATTTTATATTTATAAACCATTTTCCATTAATATAGATTAGATTCTATTAAAATAGAAAATAATACATATTAATATATATTAAATAAATTCTCTAATCCCTAACAATTAAAATGAATTTTAACATTTTCAACAAATAAATAGATACATATATTTATATATATGTAATATATTTGTAGTATTTTATATCATTATTTTTAGTTATAAACATTAATATATAATAGATCCTAATAATCTAATGTATATTAATATTTATATATTGATTATCTACTCTTATCCCTAATGATTAATTTGAATTAAAACATCTACAAATATTTTATGTGTATATATTAATATATTTATGTATATTATTTTATTTATAAACCATTTTCCATTAATATATATTTGATTCTATTAAAATAGAAACTAATACATATTAATATATATTAAATAAATACTCTAATCCCTAACAATTAAAATGAATTTTAACATTTTAAACAAATAAATAGATACATATAGATACATATATTTATATATACATGTGATATATTTGTACTATTTTATATCCTTTTTTTTATTGATAAACATTAATATATATTAGATTCTAATGTATATTAATATATTGATTATCTACTCTTATCCATATTGATTAATTTAAATTAAAACTACTACAAATATTTTATGTGTATATATTAATATATTTATGTATATTATTTTATTTATAAACCATTTTCCATTAATATAGATTAGATTCTATTAAAATAGAAACTAATACATATTAATATATATTAAATAAATACTCTAATTCCTAACGATTAATATGAATTTTAACATTTTCAACAAATAAATAGATACATATAGATATATATATTTATATATAAATGTAATATATTTGTATTATTTTATGTCAATTTTTTTATTTATAAACATTAATATACAGTGTGTAATCGCTAATTGAGAACACTCAATATTTTTGGGTAGATCCCTGCAATTTGAATTCTTTTTTCTAGTTGGTTGTTGACAAAAAAATACACATTTTAATGGCCTTTGAAATTTTTTAATTTAATTAGAGTTGCGCATGCGCAAATCAACTATTTTTTCTTAAATGACAACCACCTATTTTAACCACTGATATTTTTTTGCCTAATTTTTTAATGAATCGTGGTAGTTGAACCAACTTCCTAAGTCCAAAATTGACCAAGTTACAGCCAAACAACAAAAAAACTGCAAAATGCATGCAATTTTCAGTTTTTCTTTACTGTAACTCTGAAATAATTATTCAAAAATTTTTTAGGATTTTCATTTTCGCACTTATTTATTAAGGTGATATTTAGACATGATACATAAATAAGTATTTTGTGTATTTTATATTAATTCTAAAAAATCCTAGAAAATTATTATCATAGTTGCAGTAAAAAAAACCGAAAATTTCATGCATATTGCAGTATTTTTGTTTTTTGACTGTAAAATGGCCATTTATGAACTTAAGAAGTTTGTTCAACTATCAAAATTCATAAAAAAATTAGGCAAAAAAATATCAGTGGTTAAATTAGCTGGTTGTCGTTTTAGAAAAAAAAGTTGTATTGCGCATGCGCAAGTCTAATTAAGTTAAAAGAGTTCATAGGCCATTTAAATGTGTATTTTTATGTCATAACAACCAACTAGAAGAAAGAATTCAAATTGCAGGATCCTACTCGAAGATATTGAGTGTTCTCAATTAGCGATTATGCACTGTATTTGTAGTATTTTATATCATTTATTTTAATGATAAACATTAATTTACATTAGATTCTAATGTATATTAATATGTTGATTATCTACTCTTATCCCTAATGATTAATTTAAATTAAAACTACTACAAATATTTCATGTGTATATATTTATATATGTATGTATATTTTATATTTATAAACCATTTTCCATTAATATAGATTAGATTCTATTAAAATAGAAAATAATACATATTAATATATATTAAATAAATTCTCTAATCCCTAACAATTAAAATGAATTTTAACATTTTCAACAAATAAATAGATACATATATTTATATATATGTAATATATTTGTAGTATTTTATATCATTATTTTTAGTTATAAACATTAATATATAATAGATCCTAATAATCTAATGTATATTAATATTTATATATTGATTATCAACACTTATCCCTAATGATTAATTTGAATTAAAACATCTACAAATATTTTATGTGTATATATTAATATATTTATGTATATTATTTTATTTATAAACCATTTTCCATTAATATATATTAGATTCTATTAAAATAGATACTAAAACATATTAATATATATTAAATAAATACTCTAATCCCTAACGATTAATATGAATTTAAACATTTTCAACAAATAAATAGATACATATAGATAAATATATTTATATATACATGTGATATATTTGTACTATTTCCTATCATATTTTTTATTGATAAACATTAATATATATTAGATTCTAATGTATATTAATATATTGATTATCTACTCTTATCCATATTGATTAATTTCAATTTAAACTACTACAAATATTTTATGTGTATATATTAATATATTTATGTATATTATTTTATTTATAAACCATTTTCCATTAATATAGATTAAATTCTAATCATTTAAATAAGACAGTTATATACATATTATTCAAGTTATAATGAATTTTAAAATACATATTGCACTGAATAAATATATTCAATAAAATTATGTTTAACTATTGTGAAAATGATATTTTTAACATGCTCCTATAGTCACCTCTTTTTAAACGAATTTAGTTACATTTTAAACATAGGTACCTGGGTAGATTTTTATGCGCCTCTGAAGAGATTTTTAAAATGAGTAAATATCCTCATCAATTTATCATAAACCATCTGAATTTATTGTCGGCGGTGTACACCTGAATCATTTTATGTTAATAATAAAAAATTGTATCGTTTACTATGTTGTCATTATTTATTATAGTCTCTACTAGTTTATATAATTATTAAGTATGTTAATACATATTGATATATCGTTTGAACCACTAGACAAAATATATACAAATTATTTTATTCAAATTTTATTATTGACAATATAAAAGACATCATACTAAATTATTTATTTATTTTTATATGATATTGTTGTTAGTTATAATTTGTCTATTTTTATTGTATATATATTTTAAACTTTAAAAAGTACCATACCTATTAATATTTATTAAACTATATATTTTTATTATTTGTTTTTTATGCGTTGAAATAATTATAGGTTATTTAATAAAAGAAATTAACGTTTTAAACTACACAGTGACTTGAAATAATTTATCCACATCCTTGAGTTTCTAATTAATATCTAGGATTCGTCATTAAACAAACTTTTATCTTTAAATTTATTCTTAACTCCCCTATACATAACATATTTCTAGCATATTGACTAAAATGAAGCAATGTAGTACCTTCGTTAGGAAGTGACTTAGAATCCATCAAATTTATGTTTTAATGTATGTTTGAAGATTCTATATCTTTAAAAATGTACTGAAATTTAAAATCTCGGGACTATGATAAATCTATTGCAAACTAATGATATAGTTATATCAAAATATTTACTATGCAGTAATTCAAAATAAGAGTTAAAATCATAAAATGTATTCAAAAAATTTAAAATTCACTCAACCTTATCCCTAACATAAAAGTTGACAATAAAATTTTAAAACTGGACTAATAATATTGTAACTTAGATTTAGTAGGTGGTAGTAAATGGCTAACAACAACAACAATCAAGAAGAAGGAACTGTTCCGTTGCAAAACACTAATACAATATATCTATTTTGAACAAATATATATTTATGATACTTAAATAATAGGATTAAGACATCTGGTACCTATTTAATATTATAACAGAGTAGTTGTTTAACTATAATATTGTACCATGTAAAATAATGAAGATGAATAATAATTAATGATTTTTATAGATTTTTTCTTTTAGTTATTAAAAGAACATGCATTTTATCAAACATTTAAGTACCAATGATTGTTTTTAGCGAATTCAACTCAATAAAAGTGTATAATATTTTGTTAAGATTAAAAATATACCTACAATACAATTTTAATTTAACATATTTTTAGTTCACTATATGTTATTAGGATTTATTTTCTTCTTGAATGCAGATTGTCAGACTTGATTTTTAAACTTCTTTGAAATTAACTCGAGTAGTTGAGTATTTAATAAATTTAAAAAATGATAAATATAACCAAATAATTGAATGATCAAATTCGGGTGTAGGTGCGATAGCCAAAGTCAACAAAACGTAGCTTTAATAGTCAAATTAGCATATAGGTATAATACATTATAGGTATAATATATTCAATTAATCAGGTACAAGAGTTATCAATATTGTTAATTTAGGTCGTATGGTATCGAATCTATCAATAATTATATCTCCTGGTCTTTAGAAGTAGGTAATTATTTTTTAAATTTCAATGAGTATAGTAAATAATAGTTTGTCATATTGTGTAAAAATTATGTCCTAGACCTCAGATGCACCACTTAGACGGTGTAACGCTGAACTTATTACCTATACTAATAATTTATATTGTTTCGTGGATTGTTTAGCGGTACGCCTGAATCGTATAGAGTAAGCAGCTACATGAGCATACGCCAGTTTATACTGCAGGTAGGCAACCCAATACACATCAAGAAAGGGCGATGACCACGAGTGGAAACTATTTATATTTTATATTATAAGTATTGGGATCTAAGAAGATTTCTCAATATTCAGGACAGATTCTTAAATTTACGATGACGAAAAATTATACCTATTTATTATGAATCACGAAAAAAAGTACAGATAAAAATAGGTAGAAAAAAATCAATTAATTAAAAAAGTCTAAAATAATAAAATGTAATACAATAATAAATAAAATATTATTTATCTATATCTAATATCTATAGATAGGTATCATATCTATATAAAAATTCTATTTCTATTTCTTTTACTGTGTTATTAAATTGTAAAACTACAAAAATACTAAAAATGCAAAACTATGCACTAGCTATAAACTTTCAGTATAATTGTTTAACAGTATGTATGTTAAAATTGCAATACAAAATATATTAAAGTTCCATAAAAATATAATAATAATATCATATAAAATTTATAATAGTTAATTACTCGTACTTACTTATTACATATTAAAATATAAATATATAATAAAACAGTCTTCCTATATAATGTATAATTTAGCAAATCATTTTGCATTAAATGTCTACAATTTTAAGTAGGTATTCCACCAACCTACTATATAAAATATTTTTTTTGTAAAAATCATCTCAGAATTTTTTTATAATTAATATAATTTATTCATCATTCATTTTTAAAGATGAAGAATGCTCACCCAAAATACCTACCAAAAATAATTTTTCAGTTTGTATACGGCATAGGTACCTACTTAAAAAGGTTAAAATAAAATCAAAAAATTACCTACAAATTACTTAGAAAATTGCCAGAAGAATTATTTTGGACTTGTAAAGTTTTTTTGGCAGAGTACCTACACATTTTGCAATTAATTGTGTTCCAAGATGATGCTAATTATCGGTGGGAGGGGGTGCTCTGTTGATCAGTTCAATAGTACTATTATCCACAGATTTCTCAATATTCGGGACAGATACTTAAATTTACGATGACGACGATTAATAGTAAATGCGGTGCCGGATCTAGGGGAGAGGAGTCGGAGGTCTATCCCCTAGCGTATAATGTTCTTTAACGTATTTTTAAAGTTTTAAATTTTAAAATTGAAAATAGAAAATTGACTTTAAAACAAAAATCAAAGCTTTAATACAATATTTTACGAGATATGTGATACATTGGGTATACGAATTACTTTATATTTAATCGATATAAGTAATAACTAATAAAATGGACAAACAGTTATGTCATTAATGTTGCATATTTATTATGAAAATATTAAGATTACATTACATAACAACCCTACATCGTAAAAAAAAAACGTTGTTAAGAAACCACAAAATAAGCCTCGGAATTGGATAAATGGACAACGACTGGAACTGGAAAATGGATTAAAAATGGGTACATGGAATTTTAGGACCTTAAACAAACCGGGAGCGTTACAGTACTTACTGGACGCTATTAAAAAATATAATACAAACATACTAGCGCTACAAGAAATTAGATGGCCAAGTGAAGGAAGTATAAAAAAAGAAGATATAACAATATTCTATAGAGGAAGAAAGGATGGAAGACATGAAAATGGTGTGGAATTTATAGTGAGTGACGATATATTATCACAAGTAAAAGAATTCACGGCAGTAAATGACAGGTTGTACTTTATTTGAATCGTGGGTCGCATCTTCGATATTATTATTATAAACGCATATGCACCAAATGAAGAGAAAGAAGAAAATCTAAAAAATGAATTCTACGATGATTTAGAGAACATACTTGACACAACAACGAATAGCTGTATCAAAATATTAATGTGATTTTAATGCATAAATAGGGAAGGAGGATATGTACAGACCCACGGTTGGACCGAATAGCTTACACGACGTAAATAACGATAATGGAACCCGTTTGATGAACCTGTGTTTAGCAAAATGATTTACTCTTAGTAGTACATACTTCCCAAGGAAGGACACACATAAACAAACTTGGATAACATCTAATGGAATAACTAAAAACCAGATCGACCATGTAATGATACAGAATAAACATAAAGGGCGCATAAAAAGTGTCAGAAGCTACAAAGGGGCAGACGCCGACTCAGACCACTACCTTGTAATTACAAAACTTAAAATTATATTATCCGATAGATGGAAAAAGATAAAAAATAAAAATAATAAGGAATCTGTAAAATACTGTATAGAAAAACTGTCAGACAGGGATGTATTGAAGGAATACATATGTAAAACACAGCAACAACTACAAGAAACCAACAAAAATACAGAGGAAGATGAAAATGTTGAACGGATATGGGACAGAATCAGAACAGTAGTAGCCAATAGTGCTAATAATTGTTTAGGAATAAAAGAAAAAGAAAGGAATGGTTTAATGATAGATGTAAGGAGGCAATAGAGAGGAGAAATCACGTACGAGAAATAGGTATCAAGGATCCGAGCGTAATAAACAGAGAAAGTTATAAGAACACTAAAAAAGAAACCAATAAAGTACTAAGCTGTGAAAAAAGACTGGCAGAAAAAAGAAAGATTGAGGAAATTGAAGAAAATAAAAATAACCCCAGAAGATTCTTCAACAATACTGCCAACATTAAAACGGGGATATATACCACAGACTAGGTTTTTAAGGAATGTGTTAGGTGTGCTAGTAACAAAAGAGGAATTAGTAGTAGAAGAATTTAAAAAACATTTTGAAGGTCTCCTAAATAAAACAGCACCAACAACAATACACGAAGAAATGGATATGCAATATAGTACAGCGGAACCATGTATTGAACTCCCAACGAAACGGGAAATTTATAACATCATAGGAAAACTGAAAAACAACAAATCACATGGAGAAACTAACATAGTAGCGGAATTACTAAAAAATGAAGGAGAAACGATCTAAAGTTTGGAAAATTATTAAGGTAATCTGGGAAACCGAAGAAATGCCAGTAGAGTGGAACACGGCAATACTATGCCCAATATTTAAAAGGGAGACACACTAGACCCAAAAAATTACAGAGGAATTTCCTTATTGGATACTTGCTATAAAATATTGTCGACGCTCCTTTTGGAAAGAATAACGCCGTATGCAGAAGCCATCGTGGGAAGGTACCAATGTGGCTTTGAAAAGGGGAAATCCACCGTCGATCACATATTCACCTTAAGGCAAACGATGGAGAAATACTATGAGTTCGATAATGACCTATATATGATATTTGTGGATTACAAACAAGCTTATGACAGTGTAAATAGGGTAAAAACTATGGAAAGCAATGGTACTATTTGGAATCCCACAAAAATATGTAAACTTAGTAAAAATGTGTAATGATAAGACGTTACTTAAAGTACGTTTCTTACAGAGGTTATCGTCAGCCTTTGAGGTTAATTCAGGATTGAGACCGGGAGATGCTTTATCCCCAACTTTGTTCAACCTGGGACGAGAAAAAGTTATCAGAGATTCCTATGATGGACGAACAATGGAAGTTCTTGGTAAAGAAACTGTTTTAGCATATGCTGATGATGTAGTTGTTTTGGGGAATACGCGAGAAGAAGTTACCCGCTCAGTGTCTAAGCTAATAGAAGTCAGCAAAAACATGGGCCTATGTATCAATGAAGAAAAGTCTAAACTCATGATACTATCTAGAAGAAACTTAGACCAGTCAAACCTGAATGTAGGAAATATGAACTTTGAAAAATTGGATAATTTCAAATACTTAGGTGTTAATATAAACAGCAGTAACGACATGCATAGGGAGATCAAAGAAAGAATATCGAATGGAAATAGATGTTACTTTAGCATAAACAAACTTTTGAGATCAAAACTGCTATCTAGGAAGTCAAAAACTACACTGTACACAAGCTATCTTAGGCCAATAGTAACCTACGGATGTGAGATTTGGTTCACGACTTGGGATATGGAAAAGGAAAATATTAAGAAATATATATGGACCGGTGTACAATGACAACCTATGAAGGCACAATGAAGAGCTGTATGACCTCTATGAAAAACCAAATATACTCACATATGTAAGGATTAAACGTCTAGAGTGGCTGGGACATGTATGAAGAGTGGATGGAGATGTATTGAAAAATGCTCTGATAAGAAAAAAAATTAAAAAACGTCCACTTGGAAGACCAAAATCGAGATGGAAAGACACCGTAGAAAATGATATGAGACTAATAGAGGAGCAAGCAACGTTAGACTGGACTTTGGACAGAAAAAAATGGAAAGACTTACTAGTGGCAACACAAGTCCTTAATAGACCGTTAAGATGTTGCTTCAACAAGAAGAAGAAGAAGATAGGTATTTTATTAGTTTTCCATGTGATTATGTTAAATACTTATTAATTTATCGACTAACGACAAATATCTACAACACGTTATTACCGTTACTAGTTGCTTTTTGGTTTTTAGTTTATTTTCTCACAATTAAAATGAAACGTAAAGAAAGATCTGGTCCAATAGACACGTTTACTCAAAAAAAGATAAACAGTGTTTCAACTGTTTCAAGTACACCAATTGAGTACAAGAAATCTTAAAATCTAGTGATATTTACCCAAACTGTTAAACAATTGCTTACATGCACCCTTAAACATGCACCTAACCAATGCGGCATTTCCGAATATAGTTAAGTTCTCGCGAACGGATCGCTTTCGCATGTCGAAAAAAACTGTTGTCGCTGGTGGTCGTTCTGCTCTTTGCACTGCATTCATTTCCGTAAAGTAGACACGCTGGCCGTTCTGCAAGTGAACTGCCAAAGGTACTACAGTCGGGTGACGTTCATGAATCGGAAATGAAAACAGCCGCTAAAATGCCTCATTACAACTCGCGTAAAGTCCAAGTTGAAATATCATCACCTCATCGTTTGCATTTGGATCAGCAATCCCAAACACAGCCATGTCAACCCCTTTGTTCACATATTTTTCAAACGTATTTGATAGTGTATTACACCTTATATATATATAAATATTATACCTACACTTAACACACACTATATGATTGACCAATACATAATATACACACTCAACACTTTTCTACCCATGCACATAAGTTTAGTTCGACAGTCACCATCAACAGGAGCGAACTCACCAAATACACTTATTAACAGCCATCTACATTAGTAAAGTATTATTTTTAAAATAATAATATTAATATGGCTCTATAAACCAAACGTGTCTTATTATTGATAAAATACCTCATACACAGTGCTCTAACCCTCAGCTACGGAAAATGTATCCATAAGGAATAGAAAACCTTCCCTGGATAACTTACTAATATCGTACTAAGGTCCCCCGACCACGTAGCATATTTGGTGGAGGCGCCGAAGCTTTGGACACTTAATATATGTACAAAGTTATCAATAATCTTAGATTCGGTTTGGTTTATATATATATCAGTGTGTTATTAACGTAGTTATTAAATTAACCATTTTATATGTAAAAGAAAAATACGGGTTCGTGGCCATTGAAAGCCGTGCATTTTATTTTTAAAAACAAAAATTTTCTTTTATACCTACATAATTTACTTATATTTAAAAATTAAAATTAAAATGAACTCGTTTATTAACATTTTATTATATGAAATGATTCATTCAAATATTAATAAAGTTATAGTTAAGATTGAGAAGTGTAAATATATTTATAAAATAAAAATTTAATAGTATTATATTTATGGAAAAAAAATTTACTTAAAGAGAAAAACAAACAATCAAATTGCAAAGGTTAATAAGGATAATATTTTATTTTTGGATCCAGAATTTAAGAATGAATTTGATGAAATTAATTTAAGTTCTGTTTTAAGGCGAGTTGAGGAAAAAGACTTAGGAGATTTCTTTCAAAACTCTAGATTCTCGAAATTGCCTATTTCAGCTACCTTAGTTAAAACATTTACTCTTGCTTCTTTATATGAGGTTCAAGATATCGCCGTTGTAGAGTTCTCAAAACTATCGTTAAACAAAAAATTTGAATTTTTATTATTTCGCAAAAATTATTGATTTGGCTAAATTATTTAAATAAACAAGAATTATATGATTTTTTAAATTATTGTAAAGTTAATGTTAATAATACTGCTTCGTTTATTGAGCACAAACAACTTGCGATAGCGCATATTAAACAATTACAAACATATAAACTTGATGAATTTTACGAATCAGAAGAAAATAATCGTAATCAAACATTAATTGAAACTGATGCAAAAACTGTGATAGAGCTTAAAGATAATAATACTTCAAAATCTAGCGACGAATTTACGAGTTTAAACAATATTTTATCGGACCTCAATACATCTACTCAATTAATTAATAACAAAATTGAAGTAATAGATAATAAATTTACAACAGAGCAAAATAATCTACCTATTTGATAAAATCTGTATTCTCAATCTGTTTTCTGAATTAGTTCTCAACCGAAATTAAATATTAGTAAAACAAATAATAAATATACCTAATATGGCAGGTAATTATCATTTTTCTCTCGGTATATTTAACGGCACACAGGACGAATGTGTACTGGGATTTTTTGAAAATTTTGAGTTAATGGCAAAGGCAAATGGATGGGAAGATGAAACTAAATTAGGTACCTAGTATACTCACCACTTTATTAAAAAGGATCGGCATATAAACTACTTAAAATTATGGATTCTGAAACTAAATTATCTTTTGAAAAAATAATGCTTAAACTTAAGAAAAAGTTTGCCTCATACGGAAGATCAAAAATGCTAAAAAATAAATTAAAAAACAGAAAATTAAAATCTAGTGAATCTGTGGGAGAGTTTTGGATAGACATACATTTTTTAATAAATGAAACAAACAAAGCGATGCCCGAATCCGAAAAAGTTGATTTCATTTTAGATGCATTATCACCAGATTACTATAACAGTATAACGTGATTGGTATGTTAAAAAAATAATAGCCTGACAGAACTAGAAAATAATTTTAAAAAGTTTGAGTATACGAAATCAAGAGCCAATGAGTTAGAAGAAAAAACAAAATTAGAAAGTAATACTTATAATTTAAATAAAAATAATAATTTTACGAAATATAATAACGATAATTATAATTATGATAACCATACTTATTGTTATTATAGACGAAATTACGGCAACGGGAATTTTAATAGACTCAGATTTAATAGTTATAAACCTCCATTTTTCGATCAACAATATAACAATAATTATAAAGTCCCAAATTTTCATGTTAAAAATAACAATAGTAATAAGAATTATAACAACACTTCTAATTTCATGCAGTGGTTATAATAATAATATTAATAATAATGATAACAATAATTATAATAGATTTAATAATTTTCATAACTTTGATAATCATAATGGTTACCTACGCAGGAATAAATAATAGAGACTACAGATACGACAATAATAATTTCAATAATAATGTGTGTATGCAAAAATATGCGATGACCGAGAAATAGAACATAAAACACAAAATAAAAATAAAAACTTTAATGAAAACCCTCCGTAGGTAGATATAGTTTGCTATGACTACGGATGGTGCAGGTCACACACGCTCTTCATGTACCATGTCAAAAAACTTCAAAAGAAACACTTAACTAGGTGTGTTTCTAAAATTGAAAAAAAAAATTAGGATACCAGTAAATTTAGTTGATATCAATGATAACAATTCAATTGATTTAATAAAAACAAAAATTTTAAACTGAAAAACTATAAAAATATTTATAAAATTGAAATACCGGGAAAAATAAATAATCATGATGATAATTTTTTAATTGACATAGGAGCAAGTATAACTATTATCAATAATAATAATATTTATTTAAATGAATTGTACTACCATTAGAAACTGTCATTAGTCTCGAGGCTGCAAGCCTGCAAATAATACTAGTTTGAATATAGTTGGAAAGTCATTGGTAGAAATTGTTAGGGATGGATGTATTAACAAAATTAAAAGTTATAGTTAATCTTAATAATAATAACATAGTTTTTATATTAAAAAAACAAAGCGAAACATTTAAGTGGGACGTCAATAATAGTTTTAAAGTAACTCAATTATTAAATAATCAAAAAGATCTTGCTTTTATTTGTGACACATTAAATAAGAACTTAATAATAATCAATGAAAATTTCACTACTAACAATGAAATAATAAATTCAGCATTAGTATATTGGAAACCAAACAGACAAACAATTCGCATTTTTCATGAGAAAAATCACTGGCACCCAGGAATTTTAATCACTAGGTAATTGTAATTTGTAGAGAGTTTAGAGAACGTATTACCTACTTAACAAATCTATTAATTTTGTTTTTCTCTCATTTATATATAGTAATTAACAAATGTATAATATATTATGTAAACATATCTGGGTAAATGGGTATAAATAATGAGTATAATAATAATAATAATTTCATAAAAAATTTAAAAAAAAAGGGTGTAAGTGGATGTCGCTCTGCTGTACATTAGGTGGTGGGGTGGACCTCTGACTAGGGTAATAGGTTATATTTGAATGCAATGATAGGTATCATTGTATACGAAAAACGATTCTGAACGGAGATGATTTGTCAGTCTAGGATATATTATAGATAATTAAAAATTTTCAAATCTTTGATTTAAAAAGAAAATTTTGTATAAATTTCTAGCTTAAAATAATTTGCAAATTTTCGTAATTTATACGTATTAAGTCAATATTTGAACTTCAAATGCTAATAAAAAAAAAATTGTTCCTACGTATTTTTATAATTTATTAATTACTACAAGAATAACTTATGAGGAACTTTGTATTCAATTTTCAAATATTTTGATAGGGCCGAAAAAATTTTATCAACCCTTCAAAAAATTGAAAATTTCAGTTGTCTATTAATATCTCAAAAAAGTCAAAAAATATTTAAGAAAATGCCAATCTAAATAACTGATAAGATTTTAACGTATATACGACTTATACTTTTTGAATAATAACAAATATTTAAAATCGTTTCAGGGTAAATCGTTATCGTAACGCTATTTCGTAAAAATTTAAAATTCAAACGCACCTCAAATTGTTCCTATAATGACGCTTTGAGATTTCTCTATAGCTATTTGAAGGAAAACTTATGGAAAACTTAGTGTTGTATTTTTAATCCTTAGTTATTAACACAAAAAATTTTATGATTTTTCAGCTACAAAATTACTTGCAAATTTTCGCATTTTCGACAGATTTAGTAAAAATTTGAACTATAAACGCTTATAAAAAAAATTGTGCCTATGTATTCTTATAATTTTTTAATAACTATAAGAATAACTTACGAGGAACTTTGTATTAAATTTTCAAGTGTTTTGATAGGGCCAAGAAAATTTTATCAACACTTCAAAAAGAATTTTTCAGAAAAATTGAAAATTTCAGTTGTCTATATATACCTCAAAAAAAGTCAAAATATTTTGAAAATTAAATCATGTAAAGAAAATGCCAATCTAAATAACAGGTAAGATTTTCAAGTACCTACGACTTATACTTTTTGAATAATAACAAATGTTTAAAATAGTTTGAAGATACATCGTTATCGTTACGCTATTTCGAAAAAATTTTAAATTCAAACGCACTTAAAATTTTTCCTATAACGACGCTTCGAGTTTTCTCTATAGCTATTTGAAGGAAAACTTATGGAAAACTTAGTGTTATATTTTTAATCCTTAGTTATAAACAGAAATAATTTTATGATTTTTAACTTCAAAATTACTTACAAATTTTCGCGTTTTCGACATATTTCGTAAAAATATAAACTAAAAACTATAAACGCTTATAAAATAAAATTGTGACCAACGATTTTTAATTTTTTTTTAACTAAAATAAGAACAACTTATAAGGAACCTTGTATTATTTTTTGAAGTATTTTTGGTCGTCCAACATTTTTTTACCGACACATCAAAAAAAAATTCTCAAAAAAATCGAAAATTTCAGTGGTCTATAAATAACTAAATAAAAAGTCAAAACTTTTTGAAAATTAAACTGTATATATATATAACACTAACAAAAAACATTTGGTGAAAATTTCAAGTATTTACAGTGATTAGTTTTTGAATTACAACCAAATAAAAAAATCAATTTAATCGAAAACTGGTTCTGCTTAAAAATTACAGTTTTTCTGTCTTTTTTTTTGTTTTTCTCGATTATTTTTAAAACTGTTGGAAAATGTTTACTTTTGACCTCTATAATGAACCAAAGATCTTCAATTTTACATCGGAAACCACCCACAAAGTTTGAAATTGAAGCTTTATTTCGACTAGTTATGCTGTACACAGACACAAAAAAAAACAAAAAAAACACACATCATTGTAAAATCAATACATTCATCACTTCGTTCAGAATCTAAAATGAAGCATAAAAATAATAACCACCTGCTAAAATAACTTGTATTTAAAGATTATATTAAACTAATAAGAATGCTTACAGTTACTTATCACCAGGGAGATAATAATAGATATTTTATTATAATGACTTTTAAATCTCCATAGAGTTGTTAGTCAAAAGTTATTTTTATTTTACCATAATAATTTAAAGCAGTGCAGATTTCAGTAAAACGTACCGGTGTTCGCTAATCTCAAATTGGATTCGCATCAGAAAACGAACAGAAAAATGAGATTTTAAAAAAATACCAGAAATACAAACATATGAGAAAAGATTTAAATATTTAATAGCAGAGAACAAAGAACTGAAACAAGTAATTGTTTTATTATTAAAAATACAAATTTTATTTTAGTTAGGTAAATTGTATTGCTGATTAATAGTTAATAATACTAATAAATTTAAAAGTAACAAAATACTTACAATTCTAAAAACACATAATTATTAATTTATTTCAATAAAAATATAACTCTAGACCGGCAACTACATTCAGAGCATTTTAAGGTCAATGGATTAGAGATTGAAAATTATGAGTTGACAGAAAAGGCTCTAAATCTTGTAATTTATATCTAATAATCGTAACTTAAAAATTGACTATTACCCGTTATAATGAATTAATAAAATGATAATATTTTCAGGCCACATAACTACAACTATTATAAAAAATGTACCTGAAAATGTGACATTAATATGTTCTCAAGCAACCAAATTACTTATAATGTATTTGATTTTAATTATTCAATTTAAAAATATGCTCATAGTCTAGAAATGTGGCCAAATTAAAACGTAATGATCATTGCAAATAAAAATTACGTTTTTATTGACTTAGGTATTGCTATTACATACATTTGTTTTTATTAATAAAACATGATTTTGTCTATTTTAATAAACTCTATAATTTTCAAATAAAAAGGATTCTTATAAATTCTAAAAATATTATATTTTAATTGATAAATATTTCAAAAACGAATTTTATTTACAGTAAATCCTATAGTATTTTACTAACGTGCTACTTAGGATCTCATAAATAAGTAAACCTTTGACCGCTATACCCGGTAATAGATGGAATAATAATAGGTACCTATGTCATATTGATGATAGTAAATTAACTATGAGTCTACGATGTAATTTATGTTTTAGACGTGTACCTAATTCATGGTCGTGCCCTATGCATAAAAGCTTGAAAAAAGATATGCCATTCTCAATTCATCACAGCAGAAGTATTGAGTCACTGAATCCAAGGTATGATATAAATAATTATTACATTTCTGTCAAATCAATTTTAGACAAAAATTTAAATTATTACCAACCTAGCTAATACACTTTAAAAAATGTCTTAAACAATGTATGCTTTATCACCTTTGCTTATCATCTTGTAAAATTGTCAACTGTTTTATAGATCAGATGATGATTCCTGTACCGTAAAAGTGGTATTGATAGACAACCAGATCCTCCAACATGCATTTAACCGTTTTTAAAACGCAAAATTGTAAAAAGGCCAAAGTTTTAATTTTTTCAAAGAAACTGCTATATCGATATACGAGAGAACTATAAGAGATGAATATTCAAAAAATTCTGAAATAAATTAGTAATATTATAAAAATTATGATTTAGGTTGTACAAAACTTTGAGTAAGAAATATTTTAAAATATGTGTTGATCTATATTTAAATATTAATTACCTTGTAAAAATAACCTTACAAACCTAAGGTTTTAATACAAAATTATTAAATTATATAATTCTATTTACTATATATTTTTTTATTTATAAACCTTTTTCAATTAATATAGATTAGATTCAATTAAAATAAAAACTAATACATATTAAATAACTATTCTAATCCATAACAATTAATATGAATTAAAAGATTTTCAACAAATAAAAAGATATATATAGATAAATATATTTACATATACATGTAATATATTTGTACTATTTTCTATCATATTTTTTATTGATAAACATTAATATATATTAGATTCTAATGTATATTAATAAATTGATTATCTACTCTTATCCCTATTGATTAATTTCAATTTAAACTACTACAAATATTTTATGTGTATATATTAATATATTTATGTATATTATTTTATTTATAACCCATTTTCCATTAATATATATTAGATTCTATTAAAATAGAAACTAATACATATTAATATATATTAAATAAATACTCTAATCCCTAACGATTAATATGAATTTAAACATTTTCAACAAATAAATAGATACAATATAGATAAATATATTTATATATCCATGTAATATATTTGTAGTGTTTTATATCATTTTTTTTTATTGATACACATTAATATATATTACATTCTAAAGTATATTAATATATTGATTATCTACTCTTATTCCTAACAATTAATATGAATTTTAACATTTTCAACAAATAAATAGAAACATATAGATAAATATATTTATATAATCATGTAATATATTTGTACTATTTCCAATCATATTTTTTATTGATAAACATTAATATATATTAGATTCTAATGTATATTAATATATTGATTATCTACTCTTATCCCTAATGATTAATTTCGATTAAAACTACTACAAATATTTTATGTGTATATATTAATATATTTATGTATATTATTTTATTTATAACCCATTTTCCATTAATATATATTAGATTCTATTAAAATAGAAAATAATACATATTAATATATATTAAATAAATTCTCTAATCCCTAACAATTAAAATGAATTTTAACATTTTCAACAAATAAATAGATACATATATTTATATATATGTAATATATTTGTAGTATTTTATATCATTATTTTTAGTTATAAACATTAATATATAATATAACCTAATAATCTAATGTATATTAATATTTATATATTGATTATCAACTCTTATCCCTAATGATTAATTTGAATTAAAACATCTACAAATATTTTATGTGTATATATTAATATATTTATGTATATTATTTTATTTATAAACCATTTTCCATTAATATATATTAGATTCTATTAAAATAGATACTAATACATATTAATATATATTAAATAAATACTCTAATCCCTAACGATTAATATGAATTTTAACATTTTCAACAAATAAATAGATACATATAGATAAATATATTTATATATACATGTGATATATTTGTACTATTTCCTATCATATTTTTTATTGATAAACATTAATATATATTAGATTCTAATGTATATTAATATATTGATTATCTACTCTTATCCATATTGATTAATTTCAATTTAAACTACTACAAATATTTTATGTGTATATATTATTATATTTATGTATATTATTTTATTTATAAACCATTTTCCATTAATATATATTAGATTCTATTAAAATAGAAACTAATACATATTAATATATATTAAATAAATACTCTAATCCCTAACAATTAATATGAATTTAAACATTTTCAACAAATAAATAGATACATATAGATAAATATAGTTATATATACATGTGATATATTTGTACTATTTTATATCAATTTTTTTTCTGATAAACATTAATATATATTAGATTCTAATGTTTATTAATATATTGATTATCTACTCTTATCCCTAATGATTAATTTGAATTAAAACTACTACAAATATTTTATGTGTATATATTAATATATTTATGTATATTATTTTATTTATAAACCATTTTCCATTAATATAGATTAGATTCTATTAAAATAGAAACTAATACATATTAATATATATTAAATAAATACTCTAATTCCTAACGATTAATATGAATTTTAACATTTTCAACAAATAAATAGATACATATCGTTAAATTTATTTATATATACATGTGATATATTTGTACTATTTTCTATCATATTTTTTATTGATAAACATTAATATATATTAGATTCTAATGTATATTAATATATTGATTATCTACTCTTATCCCTAATGATTAATTTGAATTAAAACTACTACAAATATTTTATGTGTATATATTAATATATGTATGTATATTTTATATTTATAAACCATTTTCCATTAATATAGATTAGATTCTATTAAAATAGAAAATAATACATATTAATATATATTAAATAAATTCTCTAATCCCTAACAATTAAAATTAATTTTAACATTTTCAACAAATAAATAGATACATATATTTATATATATGTAATATATTTGTAGTATTTTATATCATTATTTTTAGTTATAAACATTAATATATAATAGATCCTAATAATCTAATGTATATTAATATTTATATATTGATTATCTACTCTTATCCCTAATGATTAATTTGAATTAAAACATCTACAAATATTTTATGTGTATATATTAATATATTTATGTATATTATTCTATTTATAAACCATTTTCCATTTATATAGATTAGATTCTATTAATTTAGAAACTAATACATATTAAAATATATTAAATAAATACTCTAATCCCTAACGATTAATATGAATTTTAACATTTTCAACAAATAAATAGATACATATAGTTAAATATATTTATATATACATGTGATATATTTGTACTATTTTCTATCATATTTTTTACTGATAAACATTAATATATATTAGATTCTAATGTATATTAATATATTGATTATCTACTCTTATCCCTAATGATTAATTTCAATTAAAACTACTACAAATATTTCATGTGTATATATATATATATGTATGTATATTTTATATTTATAAACCATTTTCCATTAATATAGATTAGATTCTATTAAAATAGAAAATAATACATATTAATATATATTAAATAAATTCTCTAATCCCTAACAATTAAAATGAATTTTAACATTTTCAACAAATAAATAGATACATATATTTATATACATGTGATATATTTGTACTATTTTATATCAATTTTTTTTCTGATAAACATTAATATATATTAGATTCTAATGTTTATTAATATATTGATTATCTACTCTTATCCCTAATGATTAATTTCAATTAAAACTACTACAAATATTTTATGTGTATATATTAATATATTTATGTATATTATTTTATTTATAAACCATTTTCCATTAATATAGATTAGATTCTATTAAAATAGAAACTAATACATATTAATATATATTAAATAAATACTCTAATTCCTAACGATTAATATGAATTTTAACATTTTCAACAAATAAATAGATACATATAGATATATATATTTATATATAAATGTAATATATTTGTAGTATTTTATGTCAATTTTTTTATTTATAAACATTAATATACAGTGTGTAATCGCTAATTGAGAACACTCAATATTTTTGAGTAGATCCCTGCAATTTGAATTCTTTTTTCTAATTGGTTGTTGACAAAAAAATACACATTTTAATGGCCTTTGAAATTTTTTAATTTAATTAGACTTGCGCATGCGCAAAACAACTATTTTTTCTTAAATGACAACCACCTATTTTAACCACTGATATTTTTTTGCCTAATTTTTTAATGAATCGTGTTAGTTGAACCAACTTCCTAAGTCCAAAATTGACCAAGTTACAGCCAAACAACAAAAAAACTGCAAAATGCATGCAATTTTCAGTTTTTCTTTACTGTAACTCTGAAATAATTATTCAAAAATTTTTTAGGATTTTCATTTTCGCACTTATTTATTTAGAAGATATTTAGACATGATACATAAATAAGTATGTTGTGTATTTTATATTAATTCTAAAAAATCCTAGAATAATTATTATCAGAGTTGCAGTAAAAAAAACCGAAAATTTCATGCATATTGCAGTATTTTTGTTGTTTGACTGTAACATTGCCATTTATGAACTTAAGAAGTTTGTTCAACTATCAAAATTCATAAAAAAATTAGGCAAAAAAATATCAGTGGTTAAATTAGCTGGTTGTCATTTTAGAAAAAAAAGTTGTATTGCGCATGCGCAAGTCTAATTAAGTTAAAAGAGTTCATAGGCCATTTAAATGTGTATTTTTATGTCATAACAACCAACTAAAAGAAAGAATTCAAATTGCAGGACCCTACTCGAAGATATTGAGTGTTCTCAATTAGCGATTATGCACTGTATTTGTAGTATTTTATATCATTTATTTTATTGATAAACATTAATTTATATTAGATTCTAATGTATATTAATATGTTGATTATCTAATCTTATCCCTAATGATTAATTTCAATTAAAACTACTACAAATATTTCATGTGTAGGTACATATTTATATATGTATGTATATTTTATATTTATAAACCATTTTCCATTAATATAGATTAGATTCTATTAAAATAGAAAATAATACATATTAATATATATTAAATAAATTCTCTAATCCCTAACAATTAAAATGAATTTTAATATTTTCAACAAATAAATAGATACATATATTTATATATATGTAATATATTTGTAGTATTTTATATCATTATTTTCAGTTATAAACATTAATATATAATAGATCCTAATAATCTAATGTATATTAATATTTATATATTGATTATCTACTCTTATCCCTAATGATTAATTTGAATTAAAACTACTACAAATATTTTATGTGTATATATTAATATATTTATGTATATTATTTTATTTATAAACCATTTTCCATTAATATAGATTAGATTCTATTAAAATAGAAACTAATACATATTAATATATATTAAATAAATACTCTAATTCCTAACGATTAATATGAATTTTAACATTTTCAACAAATAAATAGATACATATAGATATATATATTTATATATAAATGTAATATATTTGTAGTATTTTATGTCAATTTTTTTATTTATAAACATTAATATACAGTGTGTAATCGCTAATTGAGAACACTCAATATTTTTGAGTAGATCCCTGCAATTTGAATTCTTTTTTCTAATTGGTTGTTGACAAAAAAATACACATTTTAATGGCCTTTGAAATTTTTTAATTTAATTAGACTTGCGCATGCGCAAAACAACTATTTTTTCTTAAATGACAACCACCTATTTTAACCACTGATATTTTTTTGCCTAATTTTTTAATGAATCGTGTTAGTTGAACCAACTTCCTAAGTCCAAAATTGACCAAGTTACAGCCAAACAACAAAAAAACTGCAAAATGCATGCAATTTTCAGTTTTTCTTTACTGTAACTCTGAAATAATTATTCAAAAATTTTTTAGGATTTTCATTTTCGCACTTATTTATTTAGAAGATATTTAGACATGATACATAAATAAGTATGTTGTGTATTTTATATTAATTCTAAAAAATCCTAGAATAATTATTATCAGAGTTGCAGTAAAAAAAACCGAAAATTTCATGCATATTGCAGTATTTTTGTTGTTTGACTGTAACATTGCCATTTATGAACATAAGAAGTTTGTTCAACTATCAAAATTCATAAAAAAATTAGGCAAAAAAATATCAGTGGTTAAATTAGCTGGTTGTCATTTTAGAAAAAAAAGTTGTATTGCGCATGCGCAAGTCTAATTAAGTTAAAAGAGTTCATAGGCCATTTAAATGTGTATTTTTATGTCATAACAACCAACTAAAAGAAAGAATTCAAATTGCAGGACCCTACTCGAAGATATTGAGTGTTCTCAATTAGCGATTATGCACTGTATTTGTAGTATTTTATATCATTTATTTTATTGATAAACATTAATTTATATTAGATTCTAATGTATATTAATATGTTGATTATCTAATCTTATCCCTAATGATTAATTTCAATTAAAACTACTACAAATATTTCATGTGTAGGTACATATTTATATATGTATGTATATTTTATATTTATAAACCATTTTCCATTAATATAGATTAGATTCTATTAAAATAGAAAATAATACATATTAATATATATTAAATAAATTCTCTAATCCCTAACAATTAAAATGAATTTTAATATTTTCAACAAATAAATAGATACATATATTTATATATATGTAATATATTTGTAGTATTTTATATCATTATTTTCAGTTATAAACATTAATATATAATAGATCCTAATAATCTAATGTATATTAATATTTATATATTGATTATCTACTCTTATCCCTAATGATTAATTTGAATTAAAACTACTACAAATATTTTATGTGTATATATTAATATATTTATGTATATTATTTTATTTATAAACCATTTTCCATTAATATAGATTAGATTCTATTAAAATAGAAACTAATACATATTAATATATATTAAATAAATACTCTAATTCCTAACGATTAATATGAATTTTAACATTTTCAACAAATAAATAGATACATATAGATATATATATTTATATATAAATGTAATATATTTGTAGTATTTTATGTCAATTTTTTTATTTATAAACATTAATATACAGTGTGTAATCGCTAATTGAGAACACTCAATATTTTTGAGTAGATCCCTGCAATTTGAATTCTTTTTTCTCGTTGGTTGTTGACAAACAAATACACATTTTAATGGCCTTTGAAATTTTTTAATTTAATTAGACTTGCGCATGCGCAAAACAACTATTTTTTCTTAAATGACAACCACCTATTTTAACCACTGATATTTTTTTGCCTAATTTTTTAATGAATCGTGTTAGTTGAACCAACTTCCTAAGTCCAAAATTGACCAAGTTACAGCCAAACAACAAAAAAACTGCAAAATGCATGCAATTTTCAGTTTTTCTTTACTGTAACTCTGAAATAATTATTCAAAAATTTTTTAGGATTTTCATTTTCGCACTTATTTATTTAGGTGATATTTAGACATGATACATAAATAATTATGTTGTGTATTTTATATTAATTCTAAAAAATCCAAGAATAATTATTATCAGAGTTGCAGTAAAAAAAACCGAAAATTTCATGCATATTGCAGTATTTTTGTTGTTTGACTGTAACATGGCCATTTATGAACTTAAGAAGTTTGTTCAACTATCAAAATTCATAAAAAAATTAGGCAAAAAAATATCAGTGGTTAAAATAGCTGGTTGTCATTTTAGAAAAAAAAGTTGTATTGCGCATGCGCAAGTCTAATTAAGTTAAAAGAGTTCATAGGCCATTTAAATGTGTATTTTTATGTCATAACAACCAACTAGAAGAAAGAATTCAAATTGCAGGACCCTACTCGAAGATATTGAGTGTTCTCAATTAGCGATTTTGCACTGTATTTGTAGTATTTTATATCATTTATTTTATTGATAAACATTAATTTATATTAGATTCTAATGTATATTAATATGTTGATTATCTACTCTTATCCCTAATGATTAATTTCAATTAAAACTACTACAAATATTTCATTTGTATATATTTATATATGTATGTATATTTTATATTTATAAACCATTTTCCATTAATATAGATTAGATTCTATTAAAATAGAAAATAATACATATTTATATATATTAAATAAATTCTCTAATCCCTAACAATTAAAATGAATTTTAATATTTTCAACAAATAAATAGATACATATATTTATATATATGTAATATATTTGTAGTATTTTATATCATTATTTTCAGTTATAAACATTAATATATAATAGATCGTAATAATCTAATGTATATTAATATTTATATATTGATTATCTACTCTTATCCCTAATGATTAATTTAAATTAAAACATCTACAAATATTTTATGTGTATATATTATTATATTTATGTATATTATTTTATTTATAAACCATTTTCCATTAATATATATTAGATTCTATTAAAATAGAAAATAATACATATTAATATATATTAAATAAATACTCTAATTCCTAACGATTCATATGAATTTTAACGTTTTCAACAAATAAATAGATACATATCGTTAAATATATTTATATATACATGTGATATATTTGTACTATTTTCTATCATATTTTTTATTGATAAACATTAATATATATTAGATTCTAATGTATATTAATAAATTGATTATCTACTCTTATCCCTAATGATTAATTTGAATTAAAACTACTACAAATATTTTATGTGTATATATTAATATATTTATGTATATTATTTTATTTATAAACCATTTTCCATTAATATATATTAGATTCTATTAAAATAGAAACTAGTACATAATAATATATATTAAATAAATACTCTAATTCCTAACGATTAATATGAATTTTAACATTTTCAACAAATAAATAGATACATATAGATAAATATATTTATATATACATGTTTTATATTTGTACTATTTCCTATTATATTTTTTATTGATAAACATTAATATATATTAGATTCTAATGTATATTAATATATTGATTATCTACTCTTATCCATATTGATTAATTTCAATTTAAACTACTACAAATATTTTATGTGTATATATTATTATATTTATGTATATTATTTTATTTATAAACCATTTTCCATTAATATAGATTAGATTCTATTAAAATAGAAACTAATACATATTAATATATATTAAATAAATACTCTAATCCCTAACAATTAATATGAATTTAAACATTTTCAACAAATAAATAGATACATATAGATAAATATAGTTATATATACATGTGATATATTTGTACTATTTTATATCAATTTTTTTTCTGATGAACATTAATTTATATTAGATTCTAATGTATATTAATATATTGATTATCTACTCTTATTCCTAACAATTAATATGAATTTTAACATTTTCAACAAATAAATAGATCCATATAGATACATATATTTATATATACATGTAATATATTTGTAGTATTTTATATCACTTTTTTATTGATAAACATTAATATATATTAGATTCTAATGTTTATTAATATATTGATTATCGACTCTTATCCCTAATGATTAATTTCAATCAAAACTACTACAAATATTTTATCTGTATATATTAATATATTTAAGTATATTATTTTATTTATAAACCATTTTCCATTAATATAGATTAGATTCTATTAAAATAGAAACTAATACATATTAATATATTAAATAAATACTCTAATCCCTAACAATTAAAATGAATTTTAACATTTTCAACAAATAAATAAATACATATAGATATATATATTTATATATAAATGTAATATATTTGTTGTATTTTATGTCAATTTTTTTATTTATAAACATTAATATACAGTGTGTAATCGCTAATTGAGAACACTCAATATTTTTGAGTAGATCCCTGCAATTTGAATTCTTTTTTCTAGTTGGTTGTTGACATAAAAATACACATTTTAATGGCCTTTGAAATTTTTTAATTTAATTAGACTTGCGCATGCGCAAAACAACTATTTTTTCTTAAATGACAACCACCTATTTTAACCACTGATATTTTTTTGCCTAATTTTTTAATGAATTGTGGTAGTTGAACCAACCTCCTAAGTCCAAAATTGACCATGTTACAGCCAAACAACAACAAAACTGCAAAATGCATGCAATTTTCAGTTTTTCTTTACTGTAACTCTGAAATAATTATTCAAAAATTTTTTAGGATTTTCATTTTCACACTTATTTATTTAGGTGATATTTAGACATGATACATAAATAAGTATGTTGTGTATTTTATATTAATTCTAAAAAATCCTAGAATAATTATTTTCAGAGTTGCAGTAAAAAAAAACCGAAAATTTCACGCATATTGCAGTATTTTTGTTGTTTGACTGTTTTTTGAACTTAAGAAGTTTGTTCAACTATCAAACTTCATAAAAAAATTAGGCAAAAAAATATCAGTGGTTAAATTAGATGGTTTTCGTTTTTGAAAAAAAAGTTGTATTGGGCATGCGCAAGTCTAATTAAGTTAAAAGAGTTCATAGGCCATTAAAATTTGTATTTTTATGTCATAACAACTAGAAGAAAGAATTCAAGTTGCAGGACCCTACTCAAAGATATTGAGTGTTCTCAATTAGCGATTATACACTGTATTTGTAGCATTTTATATCATTTTTTTTATTGATAAACATTAATATATATTAGATTCTAATGTATATTAATATATTGATTATCTACTGTTATCCCTAATGATTAATTTCAATTGAAACTACTACAAATATTTTATGTGTATATATTAATATATTTATGTATATTGTATATTTTATATTTATAAACCATTTTCCATTAATATAGATTAAATTCTATTAAAATAGAAACTAATAAATATTAATATATTAAATAAATACTCTAATCCCTAACAATTAATATGAATTTTAACATTTCCAACAAATAAATAGATACATATAGATACATTTATTTATATATATGTAATATATTTGTAGTATTTTATATCATTATTTTTAGTTATTAACATTAATATATAATAGATCCTAATAATCTAATGTATATTAATATTTATATATTGATTAGCTACTCTTATTCCTAATGATTAATTTGAATTAAAACATCTACAAATAAGAGAAATTGAATTTTTATATCCCAAATTTAAAAAGGCAATTTTTTATGGATTTTCGACTCAAAATAATTTGCACTTTTTCATGAATGTTGCTTAATTTTTTAAATTATAACTTTAAATGCTTATAAAATAAATTGTGATTATGATTTTTAATAATATTTAACTTCCATTTTAACAATATATTATTAGATGTCTAACATTAAATTTTGAAACCAAAAAAATTGTATTGTGATTCATAGAAAAATTAATTTTAAATTTCTAATGTTTTTAAATAACTTTGAAATATTTTTAATATTTTGTAAATTTTTTCAACTATTTAAGATGTCAATATAACAATTCAGTGAAAGTACTGAAAGTTGTATGTATCTAAAATAATTTGTTTTACAGTTAAAACAATATAATATCTGACATCAATGACAACTCAAAATCTGATTTTTTGAGTCTTGTTTTTTCCTATTTTTTGTTTTTCTTTTCATTTTTAAAAACTACTGAGTATTTCAAACTTTTGCCTTCCTGACCCACTAACTAGACTCACTTTCTAACCGGATAAGCTAACAGACAGAAAAATAAATATCTAAACACACATCATTGTAATATCAATACATTCATCACTCCGCGCAGAATCTGAAATAAACCATTAAAAAAATAAATCATTTAAATAAGACAGTTATATACATATTATTCGAGTTATAATAAATTTTAAAATACATATTGCACTGAATATATATATTCAATAAAATTATGTTTAACTATTGTGAAAATGATATTTTTAACATGCTCCTATAGTCACCTCTTTTTAAACGAATTTAGTTACATTTTAAACTTCCATCAGTTGTATCATATGTGATTGTTGAATATTACGTATTAATTTAAATAAATCGTAAGGGATTAAAGATAATTTACTTCTTAGGTACCTGGGTAGCTTTGTATGCGCCTCTGAAGAGATTTTTAAAATGAGTAAATATCCTCATCAATTTATCATAAACCATCTGAATTTATTGTCGGCGGTGTACACCTGAATCATTTTATGTTAATAAAAAAAAATTGTATCGTTTACTATGTTGTCATTATTTATTATAGTCTCTACTAGTTTATATAATTATTAAGTATGTTAATACATATTGATATATCGTTTGAACCGCTAGACAAAATATATACAAATTATTTTATTCAAATTTTATTATTGACAATATAAAAGACATCATACTAAATTATTTATTAATTTTTATATGATATCGTTGTTAGTTATAATTTATCTATTTTTATTGTATATATATTTTAAACTTTAAAAAGTACCATACCTTTTAATATTTATTAAACTATATATTTTTATTATTTGTTTTTTATGCGTTGAAATAATTATAAGTTATTTAATAAAAGAAACTAACGTTTTAAACTACACAGTGACTTGAAATAATTTATCCACATCCTTGAGTTTCTAATTAATATCTAGGATTCGTCATTAAACAAACTTTTATCTTTAAATTTATTCTTAACTCCCCTATACATAACATATTTCTAGCATATTGACTAAAATGAAGCAATGTAGTACCTACGTTAGGAAGTGACTTAGAATCCATCAAATTTATGTTTTAATGTATGTTTTAAGATTCTATATCTTTAAAAATGTACTGAAATTTAAAATCTCGGGACTATGATAAATCTATTGCAAACTAATGATATAGTTATATCAAAATATTTACTATGCAGTAATTCAAAATAAGAGTTAAAATCATAAAATGTATTCAAAAAATTTAAAATTCACTCAACTTAATCCCTAACATAAAAGTTGACAATAAAATTTTAAAACTGGACTAATAATATTGTAACTTAGATTTAGTAGGTGGTAGTAAATGGCTGACAACAACAACAATCAAGAAGAAGGAACTGTTCCGTTGCAAAACACTAATACAATATATCTATTTTGAATAAATATATATTTATGATACTTAAATAATAGGATTAAGACATCTGGTACCTATTTAATATTATAACAGAGTAGTTGTTTAACTATAATATTGTACCATGTAGAATAATGAAGATGAATAATAATTAATGATTTTTATAGATTTTTTCTTTTAGTTATTAAAAGAACATGCATTTTATCAAACATTTAAGTACCAATGATTGTTTTTAGCGAATTCAACTCAATAAAATTGTATAATATTTTGTTAAGATTAAAAATATACCTACAATACAATTTTAATTTAACATATTTTTAGTTCACTATATGTTATTAGGATTTATTTTCTTCTTGAATGCAGATTGTCAGACTTGAATTTTAATCTTCTTTAAAATTAACTTGAGTAGTTGAGTATTTAATAAATTTAAAAAATGATAAATATAACCAAATAATTGAATGATCAAATTCGAGTGTAGGTGCGATAGCCAAAGTCAACAAAACGTAGCTTTAATAGTCAAATTAGCATATAGGTATAATACATTCAATTAATCAGGTACAAGAGTTATCAATATTGTTAATTTAGGTCGTATGGTATCGAATCTATCAATAATTATATCTCCTGATCTTTAGAAGTAGGTAATTATTTTTTAAATTTCAATGAGTATAGTAAATAATAGTTTGTCATATTGTGTATAAATTATGTCCTAGACCTCAGATGCACCACTTAGACGGTGTAACGCTGAACTTATTACCTATACTAATAATTTATATTGTTTCGTGGATTCTTTAGCGGTACGCCTGAATCGTTTAGAGTAAGCAGCTACATGAGCATACGCCAGTTTATACTGCAGGTAGGCAACCCAATACACATCAAGAAAGGGCGATGACCACGAGTGGAAACTATTTATATTTTATATTATAAGTATTGGGATCTAAGAAGATTTCTCAATATTCAGGACAGATACTTAAATTTACGATGACGAAAAATTATACCTATTTATTATGAATCACGAAAAAAAGTACAGATAAAAATAGGTAGAAAAAAATCAATTAATTAAAAAAGTCTAAAATAATAAAATGTAATACAATAATAAATAAAATATTATTTATCTATATCTAATATCTATAGATAGGTATCATATCTATATAAAAATTCTATTTCTATTTCTTGTACCGTGTTATTAAATTGTAAAACTAAAAAAATACTAAAAATGCAAAACTATGCACTAGCTATAAACTTTCAGTGTAATTGTTTAACAATATGTATGTTAAAATTGCAATACAAAATATATTAAAGTTCCATAAAAATATAATAATAATATCATATAAAATTTATAATAGTTAATTACTCGTACTTACTTATTACATATTAAAATATAAATATATAATAAAACAGTCTTCCTATATAATGTATAATTTAGCAAATCATTTTGCATTAAATGTCTACAATTTTAAGTAGGTATTCCACCAACCTACTATATAAAATATTTTTTTTGTAAAAATCATCTCAGAATTTTTTTATAATTAATATAATTTATTCATCATTCATTTTTAAAGATGCAGAATGCTCACCCAAAATACCTACCAAAAATAATTTTTCAGTTTGTATACGGCATAGGTACCTACTTAAAAAGGTTAAAATAAAATCAAAAAATTACCTATAAATTACTTAGAAAATTGCCAGAAGAATTATTTTGGACTTGTAAAGTTTTTTTGGCAGAGTACCTACACATTTTGCAATTAATTGTGTTCCAAGATGATGCTAATTATCGGTGGGAGGGGGTGCTCTGTTGATCAGTTCAATAGTACTATTATCCACAGATTTCTCAATATTCGGGACAGATACTTAAATTTACGATGACGACGATTAATAGTAAATGCGGTGCCGGATCTAGGGGAGAGGAGTCGGAGGTCTATCCCCTAGCGTATAATGTTCTTTAACGTATTTTTAAAGTTTTAAATTTTAAAATTGAAAATAGAAAATTGACTTTAAAACAAAAATCAAAGCTTTAATACAATATTTTACGAGATATGTGTTACATTGGGTATACGAATTACTTTATATTTAATCGATATAAGTAATAACTAATAAAATGGACAAACAGTTATGTCATTAATGTTGCATATTTATTATGAAAATATTAAGATTACATACCTACTCAAATAACTGACAGACAACAGTTAGGGTAGTTTAATATTATTTTAATTCAACGAAAAACAGAATATTCAATAAAAAAATAATATATTTTCATGTATTTAGTAAGACAGTATTATAAATCAATTACCTATATAAATTATCTGATAACAAAATTACAATTTGGAACAAAATCCCCGTATAATAACCATTAAAAATTTTCAAAGAAAAGTTAAATTAGCTCAAGTGTTGATAAAACTTTATTCTCATATAAATAGTAACTATGCAGATCGAGTCTTATTGTCAATAATTAAGTCTTCTCAAATGCGTGCTGCAGGTGTTATTATCAATTTATTGCCATCGTCATCTTATCACAATTTTAAATGGGTTGTGCCGATTATATCAGTTATAATATTTTATTTTTATATAGGTATTTTACCCCCAGGGGAACACCTAGTGTTACAGGTATGGCGAACCCGGGGCCCCGAGCTCCTCTATTCCCAAGGTATGGGTAGTTGGCTAACAACCCTACATCGTAAAAAAAACGTTGTTAAGAAACCACAAAATAAGCCTCGGAATTGGATAAATGGACAACGACTGGAACTGGAAAATGGATTAAAAATGGGTACATGGAATTTTAGGACCTTAAACAAACCGGGAGCGTTACAGTACTTACTGGACGCTATTAAAAAATATAATACAAACATACTAGCGCTACAAGAAATTAGATGGCCAAGTGAAGAAAAAGAAAGGAATGGTTTAATGATAGATGTAAGGAGGCAATAGAGAGGAGAAATCACGTACGAGAAAAAGGTATCAAGGATCCGAGCGTAATAAACAGAGAAAGTTATAAGAACACTAAAAAAGAAACCAATAAAGTAGGTACTAAGATGTGAAAAAAGACTGGCAGAAAAAAGAAAGATTGAGGAAATTGAAGAAAATAAAAATAACCCCAGAAGATTCTTCAACAATACTGCCAACATTAAACGGGGATATAAACCACAGACCAGGTTTTTAAGGAATGTGTTAGGTGTGCTAGTAACAAAAAAGGAATTAGTAGTAGAAGAATTTAAAAAACATTTTGAAGGTCTCCTAAATAAAACAGCACCAACAACAATACACGAAGAAATGGATATGCAATATAGTACAGCGGAACCATGTATTGAACTCCCAACGAAACGGGAAATTTATAACATCATAGGAAAACTGAAAAACAACAAATCACCTGGAGAAACTAACATAGTAGCGGAATTACTAAAAAATGAAGGAGAAACGATCAAAAGTTTGGAAAATTATTAAGGTAATCTTGGAAACCGAAGAAATGCCAGTAGAGTGGAACACGGCAATACTATGCCCAATATTTAAAAGGAAGACACACTAGACCCAAAAAATTACAGAGGAATTTCCTTATTGGATACTTGCTATAAAATATTGTCGACGCTCCTTTTGGAAAGAATAACGCCGTATGCAGAAGCCATCGTGGGAAGGTACCAATGTGGCTTTGAAAAGGGGAAATCCACCGTCGATCACATATTCACCTTAAGGCAAACGATGGAGAAATACTATGATTTCGATAATGACCTATATATGATATTTGTGGATTACAAACAAGCTTATGACAGTGTAAATAGGGTAAAAACTATGGAAAGCAATGGTACTATTTGGAATCCCACAAAAATATGTAAACTTAGTAAAAATGTGTAATGATAAGACGTTACTTAAAGTACGTTTCTTACAGAGGTTATCGTCAGCCTTTGAGGTTAATTCAGGATTGAGACCGGGAGATGCTTTATCCCCAACTTTGTTCAACCTGGGACGAGAAAAAGTTATCAGAGATTCCTATGATGGACGAACAATGGAAGTTCTTGGTAAAGAAACTGTTTTAGCATATGCTGATGATGTAGTTGTTTTGGGGAATACGCGAGAAGAAGTTACCCGCTCAGTGTCTAAGCTAATAGAAGTCAGCAAAAACATGGGCCTATGTATCAATGAAGAAAAGACTAAACTCATGATACTATCTAGAAGAAACTTAGACCAGTCAAACCTGAATGTAGGAAATATGAACTTTGAAAAAGTGGATAATTTCAAATACTTAGGTGTTAATATAAACAGCATTATAACGACATGCATAGGGAAATCAAAGAAAGAATATCGAATGGAAATAGATGTTACTTTAGCATAAACAAACTTTTGAGATCAAAACTGCTATCTAGGAAGTCAAAAACTACACTGTACACAAGCTATCTTAGGCCAATAGTAACCTACGGATGTGAGATTTGGTTCACGACTTGGGATATGGAAAAGGAAAATATTAAGAAATATATATGGACCGGTGTACAATGACAACCTATGAAGGCACAATGAAGAGCTGTATGACCTCTATGAAAAACCAAATATACTCACATATGTAAGGATTAAACGTCTAGAGTGGCTGGGACATGTATGAAGAGTGGATGGAGATGTATTGAAAAATGCTCTGATAAGAAAAAAAATTAAAAAACGTCCACTTGGAAGACCAAAATCGAGATGGAAAGACACCGTAGAAAATGATATGAGACTAATAGAGGAGCAAGCAACGTTAGACTGGACTTTGGACAGAAAAAAATGGAAAGACTTACTAGTGGCAACACAAGTCCTTAATAGACCGTTAAGATGTTGCTTCAACAAGAAGAAGAAGAAGATAGGTATTTTATTAGTTTTCCATGTGATTATGTTATGTACTTATTAATTTATCGACTAACGACAAATATCTACAACACGTTATTACCGTTACTAGTTGCTTTTTGGTTTTTAGTTTATTTTCTCACAATTAAAATGAAACGTAAAGAAAGATCTGGTCCAATAGACACGTTTACTCAAAAAAAGATAAACAGTGTTTCAACTGTTTCAAGTGCACCAATTGAGTACAAGAAATCTTAAAATCTAGTGATATTTACCCAAACTGTTAAACAATTGCTTACATGCACCCTTAAACATGCACCTAACCAATGCGGCATTTCCGAATATAGTTAAGTTCTCGCGAACGGATCGCTTTCGCATGTCGAAAAAAACTGTTGTCGCTGGTGGTCGTTCTGCTCTTTGCACTGCATTCACTTCCGTAAAGTAGACACGCTGGCCGTTCTGCAAGTGAACTGCCAAAGGTACTACAGTCGGGTGACGTTCATGAATCGGAAATGAAAACAGCCGCTAAAATGCCTCATTACAACTCGCGTAAAGTCCAAGTTGAAATATCATCACCTCATCGTTTGCATTTGGATTAGCAATCCCAAACACAGCCATGTCAACCCCTTTGTTCACATATTTTTCAAACGTATTTGATAGTGTATTACACCTTATATATATATATATATATATAAATATTATACCTACACTTAACACACACTATATGATTGACCAATACATAATATACACACTCAACACTTTTCTACCCATGCACATAATTACTTATTATGAAAATGACACACAGCAGTTAGTTCGACAGTCACCATCAACAGGAGCGAACTCACCAAATACACTTATTAACAGCCATCTACATTAGTAAAGTATTATTTTTAAAATAATAATATTAATATGGCTCTATAAACCAAACGTGTCTTATTATTGATAAAATACCTCATACACAGTGCTCTAACCCTCAGCTACGGAAAATGTATCCATAAGGAATAGAAAACCTTCCCTGGATAACTTACTAATATCGTACTAAGGTCCCCCGACCACGTAGCATATTTGGTGGAGGCGCCGAAGCTTTGGACACTTAATATATGTACAAAGTTATCAATAATCTTAGATTCGGTTTGGTTTATATATATATCAGTGTGTTATTAACGTAGTTATTAAATTAACCATTTTATATGTAAAAGAAAAATACGGGTTCATGGCCATTGAAAGCCGTGCATTTTATTTTTAAAAACAAAAATTTTCTTTTATACCTACATAATTTACTTATATTTAAAAATTAAAATTAAAATGAACTCGTTTATTAACATTTTATTATATGAAATGATTCATTCAAATATTAATAAAGTTATAGTTAAGATTAAGAAGTGTAAATGTATTTATAAAATAAAAATTTAATAGTATTATATTTATGGAAAAAAAAATTTACTTAAAGAGAAAAACAAACAATCAAATTGCAAAGGTTAATAAGGATAATATTTTATTTTTGGATCCAGAATTTAAGAATGAATTTGATGAAATTAATTTAAGTTCTGTTTTAAGGCGAGTTGAGGAAAATGACTTAGGAGATTTCTTTCAAAACTCTAGATTCTCGAAATTGCCTATTTCAGCTACCTTAGTTAAAACATTTACTCTTGCTACTTTATATGAGGTTCAAGATATCGCCGTTGTAGAGTTCTCAAAACTATCGTTAAACAAAAAATTTGAATTTTTATTATTTCGCAAAAATTATTGATTTGGCTAAATTATTTAAATAAACAAGAATTATATGATTTTTTAAATTATTGTAAAGTTAATGTTAATAATACTGCTTCGTTTATTGAGCACAAACAACTTGCGATAGCGCATATTAAACAATTACAAACATATAAACTTGATGAATTTTACGAATCAGAAGAAAATAATCGTAATCAAACATTAATTGAAACTGATGCAAAAACTGTGATAGAGCTTAAAGATAATAATACTTCAAAATCTAGCGACGAATTTACGAGTTTAAACAATATTTTATCGGACCTCAATACATCTACTCAATTAATTAATAACAAAATTGAAGTAATAGATAATAAATTTACAACAGAGCAAAATAATCTACCTATTTGATAAAATCTGTATTCTCAATCTGTTTTCTGAATTAGTTCTCAACCGAAATTAAATATTAGTAAAACAAATAATAAATATACCTAATATGGCAGGTAATTATCATTTTTCTCTCGGTATATTTAACGGCACACAGGACGAATGTGTACTGGGATTTTTTGAAAATTTTGAGTTAATGGCAAAGGCAAATGGATGGGAAGATGAAACTAAATTAGGTACCTAGTATACTCACCACTTTATTAAAAAGGATCGGCATATAAACTACTTAAAATTATGGATTCTGAAACTAAATTATCTTTTGAAAAAATAATGCTTAAACTTAAGAAAAAGTTTGCCTCATACGGAAGATCAAAAATGCTAAAAAATAAATTAAAAAACAGAAAATTAAAATCTAGTGAATCTGTGGGAGAGTTTTGGATAGACATACATTTTTTAATAAATGAAACAAACAAAGCGATGCCCGAATCCGAAAAAGTTGATTTCATTTTAGATGCATTATCACCAGATTACTATAACAGTATAACGTGATTGGTATGTTAAAAAAATAATAGCCTGACAGAACTAGAAAATAATTTTAAAAAGTTTGAGTATACGAAATCAAGAGCCAATGAGTTAGAAGAAAAAACAAAATTAGAAAGTAATACTTATAATTTAAATAAAAATAATAATTTTACGAAATATAATAACGATAATTATAATTATGATAACCATACTTATTGTTATTATAGACGAAATTACGGCAACGGGAATTTTAATAGACTCAGATTTAATAGTTATAAACCTCCATTTTTCGATCAACAATATAACAATAATTATAAAGTCCCAAATTTTCATGTTAAAAATAACAATAGTAATAAGAATTATAACAACACTTCTAATTTCATGCAGTGGTTATAATAATAATATTAATAATAATGATAACAATAATTATAATAGATTTAATAATTTTCATAACTTTGATAATCATAATGGTTACCTACGCAGGAATAAATAATAGAGACTACAGATACGACAATAATAATTTCAATAATAATGTGTGTATGCAAAAATATGCGATGACCGAGAAATAGAACATAAAACACAAAATAAAAATAAAAACTTTAATGAAAACCCTCCGTAGGTAGATATAGTTTGCTATGACTACGGATGGTGCAGGTCACACACGCTCTTCATGTACCATGTCAAAAAACTTCAAAAGAAACACTTAACTAGGTGTGTTTCTAAAATTGAAAAAAAAAATTAGGATACCAGTAAATTTAGTTGATATCAATGATAACAATTCAATTGATTTAATAAAAACAAAAATTTTAAACTGAAAAACTATAAAAATATTTATAAAATTGAAATACCGGGAAAAATAAATAATCATGATGATAATTTTTTAATTGACATAGGAGCAAGTATAACTATTATCAATAATAATAATATTTATTTAAATGAAATTGTACTACCATTAGAAACTGGCATTAGTCTCGAGGCTGCAAGCCTGCAAATAATACTAGTTTGAATATAGTTGGAAAGTCATTGGTAGAAATTGTTAGGGATGGATGTATTAACAAAATTAAAAGTTATAGTTATTCTTAATAATAATAACATAGTTTTTATATTAAAAAAACAAAGCGAAACATTTAAGTGGGACGTCAATAATAGTTTTAAAGTAACTCAATTATTAAATAATCAAAAATACAAAAAAAATGAAAATAATCATAAATTATAGGAATTAGATTTAATTCCACCAGACAGTTTTTCGAATTGTAAAAATAAAAATAATAATGAACGGTATATTCATGAGTTTGTAAAACGGTTTACAAAAGGACCACAGGCACCAGGAGATGGCGATTGTGATGCACACGCGTTAAGAATATGTTTAAAAAACTTAGGATTTTCTTTATCCAATCTAAATATTTTGAAATTAATAGGTATTGAAAAATGTAAAACAGGATATTATTTAACAGACGAAGATATTGCTTTTATTTGTGACACATTAAATAAGAACTTAATAATAATCAATGAAAATTTCACTACTAACAATGAAATAATAAATTCAGCATTAGTATATTGGAAACCAAACAGACAAATAATTCGCATTTTTCATGAGAAAAATCACTGGCACCCAGGAATTTTAATCACTAGGTAATTGTAATTTGTAGAGAGTTTAGAGAACGTATTACCTACTTAACAAATCTATTAATTTTGTTTTTCTCTCATTTATATATAGTAATTAGCCGACCCGTCACAGCTTCGCCCGTGATTGGTTGTTTATTTTGCCTTCGGACCATGATATGTAGAATTTTTTATTCAAATATTATTGTTTATTGTGATCGGCTAGTAAATATAAAAAACGGTTTCTAGCGTTATAAATGATAAAAATAAATACTGATAAAAAAGAAATAATTTATGGTTGATAAAGATTTATTAAAGAAAATTTATTAAAGATTTATTAAAATTTATTAAAGAAAAAAAAAGAATTAAAATATGAATTTTATAAGACTTCTGAGTATATGATGTTTTTTGTTATATTTCCTGTTGAAATTAAAATCATAAGATGATTCGGGTCTCCAGTTCGAGAAAATGCCACGTATAATTGCCCATGTGAAAAACACTCTGTACGAAGATCTACGCCAACGTACTTGAATGTTTGACCTTGTGCTTTGTTTATGGTAATGGCAAAAGAAACTTTACCCGGGAATTGAAGCCGTTTGAAAGAAAACGGCAAGTCAGAGGGAATCATGGGAATTCTTGGAATAAATGCAATTTCTCCTTTCGCTGGCCCTGTAAGAATTACGGCTTCTATAATATTATTTCGCAACGATTTTATTTGTAATCTTGTACCGTTACATAAGTTCGGTGGTTGAAGATTACGTAATAATGTAATTGGAGCACCAATTTTTAATTTTAGTTTATGAGGAGGAAATCCCGAAGGAGAAAGAGAATTGAGAAATTCTTGTTTATAATGAATAGCATCATCTGTTGATGTAACTGTATCAATAGATAGATATCCACGTGAGTGTCCATCGAATTTTAGAAGGATGATATCATTAATTTCTTCTGCTGTTACATTTCTTGGAGAGATTATAGCTCTTTCAACATAACCACTGATCTGATTTATTGGACAGATTAAAAATGTCTGGATAAACTGTAGAAATCAACTCTAACACGTTATTGACCACCCGTCCAATCGTGTGATTGACAGAAATGTAACCATTTTCATTTTCTAAAGTTCCATTTCCAATTTTCAACAACTGTGCTGGAAAAATATCGTCCCCTCCGCATAAATAAACTCTCATGTTTGTTCGCAAATAAAGTTTTTCAACATAGTTCCATATATGGGAAGATTTTAAGCAAGCATTAACGACATCAGCTCGAGTACCTTTAGGGATTACTGGTAAGGTTTGACGGAAATCACCAGCGAAAACGAATGTTATGCCACCCATAAACTTATTATTACACCTAAGATCTTTTAATGTTCGATCAATTGCTTCGATATGTGATCTGTGACTCATTGTACACTCATCCCACACAACGAATGAGGTTTTTTGAAGAATTTTTCCATGAGGGCCATTTTTACGAATCGGACAAACGTATTCTGTATCAAATAATACATTTAACGGTAACTTGAAAGTCGAGTGAGCAGTTCTGCCGCCACTAAGGAGAGTTGCTGCTATACCAGATGAAGCTACTGCTAATGCAACTTTACCTGAGGATCTAATTTGAGCCAACAACAAATTAATTAGGAATGTTTTTCCTGTACCACCCGGAGCATCTAAAAAAAAAAACTCTTCCTTGATGATTCATTACGCTTTCTGTAATAACATTAAAAGCATATTTTTGATCATTTACTAATTTTGGTAAATTGATTTCTACAAATTCTTGTAATCGGTTATTATCGTAAGAACGCAAAATTGAGAATTCAAAAGGATCAGATGCATTTTCATTTCGAACAGGTGAGTTCATTCCAAATTCAGTTAAATATTTTTCAGACAGAAAAACAACTTTATCTTCTATTTCAATCAAACCTTTATTAAATATTTCATCAGAAAAAGTAAATTGCAAGTCATTTAATCGAGTGCGCTCTGTAAGAAGAATATCTTCACAAAAATCATTTCTGAACTGTTCCCACAAAGATTGAGGTTCAGACGGTTGGCAGAAAACTATGATTATTGCGAATAATTCTCTTAATTTTGAAGGGCTTTCTGAAAGAGTTGCTTCCGCTAGAGTATTTTTCCATTGCTCGTCATTTTCTAAAAGCCCAAGAGCAAAACAGGAAGCTTTAAAAGTCGCGTGAATGACTCCATCAAAGGCCTTCAAGCTTTCAAATGAAGTAGGACCTTGTACATAATTTAGTAACAATCTTAAATGGAAGCACTCACTTTGATTTGGGTGAATCGTGTAAATTCTACCAATGGCAGTGTCCATTTTTATTCCTGGTCAACCTGGAACATCTTTTCCCCGTCTTCTCTTTAACCAGCCTCTGCTATTATCCCAGGTGTAATAAGAAGGAACTTCATGATAGAACAGTGTTTTCGCAAAATCATCATGTGAACACAGTTCAAAAAATGAAGTTAGTGTCGTTTTTCTTGGATTTTCAATAACTTGATGAAGATTATTATCATTAAAGAAAACACGCTGTCCATTTTCTAGATGAACAGCCAAGTGCTGAACTGTCGGATCTCTATCATGGATTTCAAAATTGAAAATTCTCCAAAACGCTCAGAAGTACATATGTATCGACCATTCAAAAAATTTGTAATCTCATCGTTTTCACGATTAACAGAAAAAGTAGCTCTATCTGATCCTTTATTAATATATTTACATATGTATTTTATCGCTTTAACCGTATGACAGTATTCTACGTTAATATGCGCATTAAAGCACCTAGATAGCACTGGACAATACGGTACAACCCAACGGTTGTCAACCACGATTTCTGTTTTACCACGAACTTTTAATATTGCAGTATAACCTCCATCATCTGGTGATCTCCGTCGGTAAGTCGGATAACCATCATCTCCAGTTTGAGTATCCTTGACCAATTTGTGAGGGTATTTCTTACTACATTTTCCAATATTCATACATGGCGATCTAATATTTAACTCGCCGCATGGGCCATGAATCATATTCTTGCAAACTATTTCATAAAGTATAGGATCTCTGTCTTTGTTTGGTATCTCGGCAGAAATAATTTTATCAATTTCATCTGACTGAATTTTCGTTTGTAACCACAAAAGAATGTGGCAGTGTGGCAAACCTCGTTTTTGCCATTCAACACTGTAAACATAACAATTTACATCTCCGAAAACATATTTATTTTTTAATACATGCATAAACTTTTTTAGTTTGAGATGAAAAACTCTAGAGATTATATCGTGTCTATCAAACGACTTTTGATCTTGAAATAATTCATTTTTTATTTCCGGCCATTCCGGGTTGCATGTAAAAGTAATAAATAAATCTGGGCGGCCAAATTTACGAACATAAGTCATGGCATCCTGATTTTTTTCATGCATGTAACGTGGGGAGCCAGTAAAAGAGGAAGGAAGAATTACTTGTTGCCCAACGTTATTAGCATTAATATTTGCATCATTGTTAACAGCATCTCGGAGGTGAACATAATCATCCGCACGTAGTTGTTTTTGATGGTTACGAATAAAGTGTAGTCTTTCAGAAATCAATTTTGCCATCATATCTACGGCGAATTGGCTGAATAATGTTTTGTAATAATGTAGATGATTTAGACTTGTTTCTCTAACCATAAACCTATAAGAATAAAATTGCATGCAGGATACAGTTTTGGTTCGATTTTGGTTATTTTCCTGTAATATATTAATGTGATAACCGTCTTCGCCTCTAGTATACATCAATGGATATTGCAGTGCATCATAAGATCTATTCAATTCGGAAACTCGACTCAATTGTCCACTCCGACCGTGCAGAACTATATCTCTGGGACCTTTATCTTCATTAACTAATAATACAGCTACTTCATCGATGGTAGGTGCATTATATTGACCTCTGTGTTCATCTTGAGGAACTCTGTCAGCATGAATAATTAACTTAAAGTTTTGCAACTCATCAAAAGACCTCGACTCCAGATTAGTTCTAAAGCTCTGTATGAGGTGATTATTTTCACGCAAAACTGTTTGCAATGATTCAATGAGACCTCTTTTCATATTTGGAATCATATTTGTTCGAATAGATATTTGATCCGACTCTGACATAAAATATATTTGTAAAAATTTAGCATTATTTCCAATTTCGGGTAATAAACTACCTATTAAATGATGCACTTGACCCTGAATTTTAAAAGAGGGCATGAAGTTCCCTTCACTTATTTCGTTTGCTCCAAACAATGTCATTTGAAACAGAGTGTTATACCGTCTAGAATTATCAAAGAAATGTTTTGATAGAGGGTGAGAATTATCAATTAAACTTTTAATTAGGTCTGGAAGATCCTCAAATTGGTGTAAAACAACTTTACCGTCAGCGCAGCAAAGTCCATGGGTTTCATCTTTCCATTTTTTTGCATGGCACTTAGGACATAATATAGTCATTCGTCCAATTTGAAGCGCTTTAATATTTAAATAATCAATCTCGGATTGATAATTAAACGCTGATTTCATACTCAAAGCGTTACGTTGCTCCTGAGCACGTGTTTGAGAACGTTCTGGTGTGTTATTTTGTTGCCTTCTGTTATACATTCGAGATGCATTGGCAGTTCTTCTGCTAATGCGTGCTCTTTGCGCTCTCGGCATGATAATGAATTGGCCACTTACTCAAAATTTGGGTAAGAAAAAAAGGTAAAAAAACTAAGTACAAATTATGCCGGTGTGCTGATGCCAGTGACTGATGTTCTCTTAGATTGTTTACTATAATGTAATATTACAAAAACTTTATAATATTATAATATACAAACATGCCCGATAAACCAATAGCAACCACTATATAACCACTATATACTTATTATTATTTTAATCTGCAACAATAAACTAAATTTTTTATAATTTAGTTTGTTTTTTTCTAGACAGATGGCGCCACTGTTGTATTTTTGACATACAGATCTCCTACATTTCGGGTGGATTTTCATAAAATATTCTTTCATAATAACCTTGTCCTATCAGTAACCAATAGTAACTATATGTCATACAATAAGTTTACCATATGTTTCCATTTTATATAAGAACAACTCATCCTCTTTGGATCTGCAACCTATAGAACCGTAACAACTAAAAATATTTAGTATATTTTTTGGCCGAAAGAGGGCGCCACTACTTTGATTCTGTTTTTGATTTTGTATGAACTTTATACTTTTTTTTTATTGACAAAAGTGTTACTATAACCTTCAGCGGAGTGTCGGGTTTCAGCCAAAAAAAATTTCAACCAAATCGGTTCAGTAGTTTTCTCGGTTAGCGCGGTCTAAGAAAAACCCTTACAATTTTATATAATAGTATAGATAGATTAACAAATGTATAATAAATTATGTAAACATATCTGGGTAAATGGGTATAAATAATAAGTATAATAATAATAATAATTTCATAAACAATTTTAAAACCGACACTTCAAAAAAAAAATCAGTGATTAGTTTTTGAATTACAACCAAATAAAAAAATCAATTTGGTCGAAAACTGGTTTTGCGTAAAAATTCCAGTTTTTCTGTCTTTTTTTTGTTTTTCTCGATTATTTTTAAAACTGTTGGAAAATGTTTACTTTTGACCTCTATAATGAACCAAAGATCTTCAATTTTACATCGGAAACCACCCACAAAGTTTGAAATTGAAGCTTTATTTCGACTAGTTATGCTGTACACAGACACAAAAAAAAACAAAAAAAACACACATCATTGTAAAATCAATACATTCATCACTTCGTTCAGAATCTAAAATGAAGCATAAAAATAATAACCACCTGCTAAAATAACTTGTATTTAAAGATTATATTAAACTAATAAGAATGCTTACAGTTACTTATCACCAGGGAGACAATAATAGATATTTTATTATAATGACTTTTAAATCTCCATAGAGTTGTTAGTCAAAAGTTATTTTTATTTTACCATAATAATTTAAAGCAGTGCAGATTTCAGTAAAACGTACCGGTGTTCGCTAATCTCAAATTGGATTCGCATCAGAAAACGAACAGAAAAATGAGATTTTAAAAAAATACCAGAAATACAAACATATGAGAAAAGATTTAAATATTTAATAGCAGAGAACAAAGAACTGAAACAAGTAATTGTTTTATTATTAAAAATACAAATTTTATTTTAGTTAGGTAAATTGTATTGCTGATTAATAGTTAATAATACTAATAAATTTAAAAGTAACAAAATACTTACAATTCTAAAAACACATAATTATTAATTTATTTCAATAAAAATATAACTCTAGACCGGCAACTACATTCAGAGCATTTTAAGGTCAATGGATTAGAGATTGAAAATTATGAGTTGACAGAAAAGGCTCTAAATCTTGTAATTTATATCTAATAATCGTAACTTAAAAATTGACTATTACCCGTTATAATGAATTAATAAAATGATAATATTTTCAGGCCACATAACTACAACTATTATAAAAAATGTACCTGAAAATGTGACATTAATATGTTCTCAAGCAACCAAATTACTTATAATGTATTTGATTTTAATTATTCAATTTAAAAATATGCTCATAGTCTAGAAATGTGGCCAAATTAAAACGTAATGATCATTGCAAATAAAAATTACGTTTTTATTGACTTAGGTATTGCTATTACATACATTTGTTTTTATTAATAAAACATGATTTTGTCTATTTTAATAAACTCTATAATTTTCAAATAAAAAGGATTCTTATAAATTCTAAAAATATTATATTTTAATTGATAAATATTTCAAAAACGAATTTTATTTACAGTAAATCCTATAGTATTTTACTAACGTGCTACTTAGGATCTCATAAATAAGTAAACCTTTGACCGCTATACCCGGTAATAGATGGAATAATAATAGGTACCTATGTCATATTGATGATAGTAAATTAACTATGAGTCTACGATGTAATTTATGTTTTAGACGTGTACCTAATTCATGGTCGTGCCCTATGCATAAAAGCTTGAAAAAAGATATGCCATTCTCAATTCATCACAGCAGAAGTATTGAGTCACTGAATCCAAGGTATGATATAAATAATTATTACATTTCTGTCAAATCAATTTTAGACAAAAATTTAAATTATTACCAACCTAGCTAATACACTTTAAAAAATGTCTTAAACAATGTATGCTTTATCACCTTTGCTTATCATCTTGTAAAATTGTCAACTGTTTTATAGATCAGATGATGATTCCTGTACCGTAAAAGTGGTATTGATAGACAACCAGATCCTCCAACATGCATTTAACCGTTTTTAAAACGCAAAATTGTAAAAAGGCCCAAGTTTTAATTTTTTCAAAGAAACTGCTATATCGATATACGAGAGAACTATAAGAGATGAATATTCAAAAAATTCTGAAATAAATTAGTAATATTATAAAAATTATGATTTAGGTTGTACAAAACTTTGATTAAGAAATATTTTAAAATATGTGTTGATCTATATTTAAATATTAATTACCTTGTAAAAATAACCTTACAACCCTAAGGTTTTAATACAAAATTATTAAAATATATAATTCTATTTACTATATATTTTTTTATTTATAAACCTTTTTCAATTAATATAGATTAGATTCAATTAAAATAAAAACTAATACATATTAAATAACTATTCTAATCCATAACAATTAATATGAATTAAAAGATTTTCAACAAAAAAAAAGATAAATATAGATAAATATATTTACATATACATGTAATATATTTGTAGTATTTTATATCATTTTTTTTATTGATAAACATTAATATATATTAGATTCTAATGTATATTAATATATTGATTATCTACTCTTATCCCTATTGATTAATTTCAATTTAAACTACTACAAATATTTTATGTGTATATATTAATATATTTATGTATATTATATTATTTAAAACCCATTTTCCATTAATATATATTAGATTCTATTAAAATAGAAACTAATACATATTAATATATATTAAATAAATACTCTAATCCCTAACGATTAATATGAATTTAAACATTTTCAACAAATAAATAGATACAATATAGATAAATATATTTATATATACATGTAATATATTTGTAGTGTTTTATATCATTTTTTTTTATTGATACACATTAATATATATTACATTCTAAAGTATATTAATATATTGATTATCTACTCTTATTCCTAACAATTAATATGAATTTTAACATTTTCAACAAATAAATAGATACATATAGATACATATATTTATATATACATGTGATATATTTGTAGTATTTTATATCCTTTTTTTTATTGATAAACATTAATATATATTAGATTCTAATGTATATTAATATATTGATTATCTACTCTTATCCATATTGATTAATTTAAATTAAAACTACTACAAATATTTTATGTGTATATATTAATATATTTATGTATATTATTTTATTTATAAACCATTTTCCATTAATATAGATTAGATTCTATTAAAATAGAAACTAATACATATTAATATATATTAAATAAATACTCTAATTCCTAACGATTAATATGAATTTTAACATTTTCAACAAATAAATAGATACATATAGATACATATATTTACATATACATGTGATATATTTGTACTATTTTATATCCTTTTTTTTATTGATAAACATTAATATATATTAGATTCTAATGTATATTAATATATTGATTATCAACACTTATCCCTAATGATTAATTTCAATTAAAACTACTACAAATATTTTATGTGTATATATTACTATATTTATAAATATTATTTTATTTATAAACCATTTTCCATTATTATAGATTAGATTCTATTAAAATAGAAAATAATACATATTAATATATATTAAATAAATTCTTTAATCCCTAACAATTAAAATGAATTTTAACATTTTCAACAAATAAATAGATACGTATATATTTATATATATGTAATATATTTGTAGTATTTTATATCATTATTGTTAGTTATAAACATTAATATATAATAGATCCTAATAATCTAATGTATATTAATATTTATATATTGATTATCAACTCTTATCCCTAATGATTAATTTGAATTAAAACATCTACAAATATTTTATGTGTATATATTAATATATTTATGTATATTATTTTATTTATAAACCATTTTCCATTAATATATATTAGATTCTATTAAAATAGATACTAATACATATTAATATATATTAAATAAATACTCTAATCCCTAACGATTAATATGAATTTTAACATTTTCAACAAATAAATAGATACATTTAGATAAATATATTTATATATACATGTGATATATTTGTACTATTTCCTATCATATTTTTTATTGATAAACATTAATATATATTAGATTCTAATGTATATTAATATATTGATTATCTACTCTTATCCATATTGATTAATTTCAATTTAAACTACTACAAATATTTTATGTGTATATATTATTATATTTATGTATATTATTTTATTTATAAACCATTTTCCATTAATATATATTAGATTCTATTAAAATAGAAACTAATACATATTAATATATATTAAATAAATACTCTAATCCCTAACAATTAATATGAATTTAAACATTTTCAACATATAAATAGATACATATAGATAAATATAGTTATATATACATGTGATATGTTTGTACTATTTTATATCAATTTTTTTTCTGATAAACATTAATATATATTAGATTCTAATGTATATTAATTTATTGATTATCTACTCTTATCCCTAATGATTAATTTCAATTAAAACTACTGCAAATATTTTATGTGTATATATTTATATATGTATGTATATTTTATATTTATAAACCATTTTCCATTAATATAGATTAGATTCTATTAAAATAGAAAATAATACATATTAATATATATTAAATAAATTCTCTAATCCCTAATAATTAAAATGAATTTTAACATTTTCAACAAATAAATAGATACATATATTTATATATATGTAATATATTTGTAGTATTTTATATCATTATTTTTAGTTATAAACATTAATATATAATAGATCCTAATAATCTAATGTATATTAATATTTATATATTGATTATCAACTCTTATCCCTATTGATTAATTTGAATTAAAACATCTACAAATATTTTATGTGTATATATTAATATATTTATGTATATTATTTTATTTATAAACCATTTTCCATTAATATATATATTAGATTCTATTAAAATAGATACTAAAACATATTAATATATATTAAATAAATACTCTTATTCCTAACGATTAATATGAATTTTAACATTTTCAACAAATAAATAGATACATATAGTTAAATATATTTATATATACATGTGATATATTTGTACTATTTTCTATCATATTTTTTATTGATATACATTAATATATATTAGATTCTAATGTATATTAATATATTGATTATCTACTCTTATCCCTAATGATTAATTTGAATTAAAACATCTACAAATATTTTATGTGTATATATTAATATATTTATGTATATTATTTTATTTATAAACCATTTTCCATTTATATAGATTAGATTCTATTAATTTAGAAACTAATACATATTAAAATATATTAAATAAATACTCTAATTCCTAACAATTAATATGAATTTTAACATTTTCAACAAATAAATAGATACATATAGATAAATATATTTACATATACATGTGATATATTTGTACTATTTCCTATCATATTTTTTATTGATAAACATTAATATATATTAGATTCTAATGTATATTAATATATTGATTAATTTCAATTTAAACTACTACAAATATTTTATGTGTATATATTATTATATTTATGTATATTATTTTATTTATAAACCATTTTCCATTAATATATATTAGATTCTATTAAAATAGAAACTAATACATATTAATATATATTAAATAAATACTCTAATCCCTAACGATTAATATGAATTTAAACATTTTCAACAAATAAATAGATACATATAGATAAATATATTTATATATACATGTAATATATGTGTAGTGTTTTATATCTTTTTTTTTATTGATAAACATTAATATATATTAGATTCTAAAGTATATTAATATATTGATTATCTACTCTTATTCCTAACAATTAATATGAATTTTAACATTTTCAACAAATAAATAGATACATATAGATACATATATTTATATATACATGTAATATATTTGTAGTATTTTATATCATTTTTTTTATTGATTAACATTAATATATATTAGATTCTAATGTATATTAATATATTGATTATCTACTCTTATCCCTAATGATTAATTTCAATTAAAACTACTACAAATATTTTATGTGTATATATTAATATATTTATGTATATTATTGTATTTATAAACCATTTTCCATTAATATAGATTAGATTCTATTAAAATAGAAACTAATACATATTAATATATATTAAATAAATACTCTTATTCCTAACGATTAATATGAATTTTAACATTTTCAACAAATAAATAGATACATATAGTTAAATATATTTATATATACATGTGATATATTTGTACTATTTTCTATCATATTTTTTATTGATATACATTAATATATATTAGATTCTAATGTATATTAATATATTGATTATCTACTCTTATCCCTAATGATTAATTTGAATTAAAACATCTACAAATATTTTATGTGTATATATTAATATATTTATGTATATTATTTTATTTATAAACCATTTTCCATTTATATAGATTAGATTCTATTAATTTAGAAACTAATACATATTAAAATATATTAAATAAATACTCTAATCCCTAACGATTAATATGAATTTTAACATTTTCAACAAATAAATAGATACATATAGATAAATATATTTATATATACATGTGATATATTTGTACTATTTCCTATCATATATTTTATTGATAAACATTAATATATATTAGATTCTAATGTATATTAATATATTGATTATCTACTCTTATCCATATTGATTAATTTCAATTTAAACTACTACAAATATTTTATGTGTATATATTATTATATTTATGTATATTATTTTATTTATAAACCATTTTACATTAATATAGAATAGATTCTATTAAAATAAAAACTAATACATATTAATATATATTAAATAAATACTCTAATCCCTAACGATTAATATGAATTTTAACATTTTCAACAAATAAATAGATACATATAGATAAATATATTTATATATACATGATTTATATTTGTACTATTTCCTATCATATTTTTTATTGATAAACATTAATATATATTAGATTCTAATGTATATTAATATATTGATTATCTACTCTTATCCATATTGATTAATTTCAATTTAAACTACTACAAATATTTTATGTGTATATATTATTATATTTATGTATATTATTTTATTTATAAACCATTTTCCATTAATATATATTAGATTCTATTAAAATAGAAACTAATACATATTAATATATATTAAATAAATACTCTAATCCCTAACAATTAATATGAATTTAAACATTTTCAACAAATAAATAGATACATATAGATAAATATAGTTATATATACATGTGATATATTTGTACTATTTTATATCAATTTTTTTTCTGATAAACATTAATATATATTAGATTCTAATGTTTATTAATATATTGATTATCTACTCTTATCCCTAATGATTAATTTGAATTAAAACATCTACAAATATTTTATGTGTATATATTAATATATTTATGTATATTATTTTATTTATAAACCATTTTCCATTAATATATATTAGATTCTATTAAAATAGATACTAAAACATATTAATATATATTAAATAAATACTCTAATCCCTAACGATTAATATGAATTTTAACATTTTCAACAAATAAATAGATACATATAGATAAATATATTTATATATACATGTGATATATTTGTACTATTTCCTATCATATTTTTTATTGATAAACATTAATATATATTAGATTCTAATGTATATTAATATATTGATTAATTTCAATTTAAACTACTACAAATATTTTATGTGTATATATTATTATATTTATGTATATTATTTTATTTATAAACCATTTTCCATTAATATATATTAGATTCTATTAAAATAGAAACTAATACATATTAATATATATTAAATAAATACTCTAATCCCTAACGATTAATATGAATTTAAACATTTTCAACAAATAAATAGATACATATAGATAAATATATTTATATATACATGTAATATATGTGTAGTGTTTTATATCATTTTTTTTATTGATAAACATTAATATATATTAGATTCTAAAGTATATTAATATATTGATTATCTACTCTTATTCCTAACAATTAATATGAATTTTAACATTTTCAACAAATAAATAGATACATATAGATAAATATATTTATATATACATGTGATATATTTGTACTATTTCCTATCATATTTTTTATTGATAAACATTCATATATATTAGATTCTAATGTATATTAATATATTTATGTATATTATTGTATTTATAAACCATTTTCCATTAATATAGATTAGATTCTATTAAAATAGCAACTAATACATATTAATATATATTAAATAAATACTCTTATTCCTAACGATTAATATGAATTTTAACATTTTCAACAAATAAATAGATACATATAGTTAAATATATTTATTTATACATGTGATATATTTGTACTATTTGCTATCATATTTTTTAATGATAAACATTAATATATATTAGATTCTAATGTATATTAATATATTGATTATCTACTCTTATCCCTAATGATTAATTTGAATTAAAACATCTACAAATATTTTATGTGTATATATTAATATATTTATGTATATTATTTTATTTATAAACCATTTTCCATTAATATATATTAGTTTCTATTAAAATAGATACTAATACATATTAATATATATTAAATAAATACTCTAATCCCTAACGATTAATATGAATTTTAACATTTTCAACAAATAAATAGATACATATAGATAAATATATTTATATAAACATGTGATATATTTGTACTATTTCCTATCATATTTTTTATTGATAAACATTAATATATATTAGATTCTAATGTATATTAATATATTGATTATCTACTCTTATCCCTAATGATTAATTTGAATTAAAACATCTACAAATATTTTATGTGTATATATTAATATATATTAGATTCTATTAAAATAGATACTAATACATATTAATATATATTAAATAAATACTCTAATTCCTAACGATTAATATGAATTTTAACGTTTTCAACAAATAAATAGATACATATAGATATATATATTTATATATAAATGTAATATATTTGTATTATTTTATGTCAATTTTTTTATTTATAAACATTAATATACAGTGTGTAATCGCTAATTGAGAACACTCAATATTTTTGGGTAGATCCCAGCAATTTGAATTCTATTTTCTAGTTGGTTGTTGACAAAATAATACACATTTTAATGGCTTTGAAATTTTTTAATTTAATTAGAGTTGCGCATGCGCAAATCAACTATTTTTTCTTAAATGACAACCACCTATTTTAACCACTGATATTTTTTTGCCTAATTTTTTAATGAATCGTGGTAGTTGAACCAACTACCTAAGTCCAAAATTGACCAAGTTACAGCCAAACAACAAAAAAACTGCAAAATGCATGCAATTTTCAGTTTTTCTTTACTGTAACTCTGAAATAATTATTCAAAAATTTTTTAGGATTGTCATTTTCGCACTTATTTATTTAGGTGATATTTAGACATGATACATAAATAAGTATGTTGTGTATTTTATATTAATTCTAAAAAATCCTAGAATAATTATTATCAGAGTTGCAGTAAAAAAAACCGAAAATTTCATGCATATTGCAGTATTTTTGTTGTTTGACTGTAACATGGCCATTTATGAACTTAAGAAGTTTGTTCAACTATCAAAATTCATAAAAAAATTAGGCAAAAAAATATCAGTGGTTAAATTAGCTGGTTGTCGTTTTAGAAAAAAAAGTTGTATTGCGCATGCGCAAGTCTAATTAAGTTAAAAGAGTTCATAGCCCATTTAAATGTGTATTTTTATGTCATAACAACCAACTAGAAGAAAGAATTCAAATTGCAGGACCCTACTCGAAGATATTGAGTGTCCTCAATTAGCGATTATGCACTGTATTTGTAGTATTTTATATCATTATTTTTAGTTATAAACATTAATATATAATAGATCCTAATAATCTAATGTATATTAATATTTATATATTGATTATCTACTCTTATCCCTAATGATTAATTTGAATTAAAACATCTACAAATATTTTATGTGTATATGTTAATATATTTATGTATATTATTTTATTTATAAACCATTTTCCATTAATATAGATTAGATTCTATTAAAATAGAAACTAATACATATTAATATATATTAAATAAATACTCTAATTCCTAACGATTAATATGAATTTTAACATTTTCAACAAATAAATAGATACATATAGATACATATATTTATATATATGTAATATATTTGTTTTATTTTATATCATTATTTTTAGTTATAAACAGTAATATATAATAGATCCTAATAATCTAATGTATATTAATATTTATATATTGATTATCTACTCTTATCCCTAATGATTAATTTGAATTAAAACATCTACAAATATTTTATGTGTATATATTAATATATTTATGTATATTATTTTATTTATAAATCATTTTCCATTTATATAGATTAGATTCTATTAATTTAGAAACTAATACATATTAAAATATATTAAATAATTACTCTAATCCCTAACAATTAATATGAATTTTAACATTTTCAACAAATAAATAGATACATACAGATATATATATTATATTTATATATACATGTATTATGTTTGTAGTATTTTATATCATTTTTTTTATTGATGAATATTATCATATATTAGATCCTAATCTAATGTATAGTATTATTTATATATTGATTATCTACTCTTATCCCTAACGATTAATATCAATTTAAACTACTACAAATATTTTATGTGTATATATTATTATATTTATGTATATTATTTTATTTATAAACCATTTTCCATTAATATATATTAGATTCTATTAAAATAGAAACTAATACATATTAATATATATTAAATAAATACTCTAATCCCTAACAATTAAAATGAATTTTAACATTTTCAACAAATAAATAGATACATATAGATACATATATTTATATATACATGTGATATATTTGTACTATTTTCTATTATATTTTTTATTGATAAACATTAATATATATTAGATTCTAATGTATATTAATATATTGATTATCTACTCTTATCCCTAATGATTAATTTGAATTAAAACTACTACAAATATTTTATGTGTATATATTAATATATTTATGTATATTATTTTATTTATAAACCATTTTCCATTAATATATATTAGATTCTATTAAAATAGAAACTAATACATATTAATATATATTAAATAAATACTCTAATCCCTAACAATTAAAATGAATTTTAACATTTTCAACAAATAAATAGATACATATAGATACATATATTTATATATACATGTGATATATTTTTACTATTTTCTATTATATTTTTTATTGATAAACATTAATATATATTAGATTCTAATGTATATTAATATATTGATTATCTACTCTTATCCCTAATGATTAATTTCAATTAAAACTACTACAAATATTTTATGTGTATATATTAATATATTTATGTATATTATTTTATTTATAAACCATTTTCCATTAATATAGATTAGATTCTATTAAAATAGAAACTAATACATATTAATATATAATAAATAAATAATCTAATTCCTCACGATTAATATGAATTTTAACATTTTCAACAAATAAATAGATACATATAGATAAATATATTTATATATACATGTGATATATTTGTACTATTTTCTATCATATTTTTTATTGATAAACATTAATATATATTAGATTCTAATGTATATTAATATATTGATTATCTACTCTTATCCCTAATGATTAATTTCAATTAAAACTACTACAAATATTTTATGTGTATATATTAATATATTTATGTATATTATTTTATTTATAAACCATTTTCCATTAATATAGATTAGATTCTATTAAAATAGAAACTAATACATATTAATATATATTAAATAAATACTCTAATTCCTAACTATTAATATGAATTTTAACACTTTCAACAAATAAATAGATACATATAGATATATATATTTATATATAAATGTAATATGTTTGTAGTATTTTATGTCAATTTTTTTATTTATAAACATTAATATACAGTTTGTAATCGCTAATTGAGAACTCTCAATATTTTTGAGTAGATCCCTGCAATTTGAATTCTTTTTTCTAGTTGGTTGTTATGACATAAAAATACACATTTTAATGGCCTTTGAAATTTTTTTATTTAATTAGACTTGCGCATGCGCAATACAACTTTTTTTTCTAAAACGACAACCAGCTAATTTAACCACTGATATTTTTTTGCCTAATTTTTTAATGAATCGTGGTAGTTGAACCAACTTCCTAAGTCCAAAATTGACCAAGTTACAGCCAAACAACAAAGAAACTGCAAAATGCATGCAATTTTCAGTTTTTCTTTACTGTAACTCTGAAATAATTATTCATAAATTTTTTAGGATTTTCATTTTCGCACTTATTTATTTAGGTGATATTTAGACATGATACATAAATAAGTATGTTGTGTATTTTATATTAATTCTAAAAAATCCTAGAATAATTATTATCAGAGTTGCAGTAAAAAAAACCGAAAATTTCATGCATATTGCAGTATTTTTGTTGTTTGACTGTAACATGGCCATTTATGAACTTAAGAAGTTTGTTCAACTATCAAAATTCATAAAAAAATTAGGCAAAAAAATATCAGTGGTTAAATTAGCTGGTTGTCGTTTTAGAAAAAAAAGTTGTATTGCGCATGCGCAAGTCTAATTAAGTTAAAAGAGTTCATAGCCCATTTAAATGTGTATTTTTATGTCATAACAACCAACTAGAAGAAAGAATTCAAATTGCAGGACCCTACTCGAAGATATTGAGTGTCCTCAATTAGCGATTATGCACTGTATTTGTAGTATTTTATATCATTATTTTTAGTTATAAACATTAATATATAATAGATCCTAATAATCTAATGTATATTAATATTTATATATTGATTATCTACTCTTATCCCTAATGATTAATTTGAATTAAAACATCTACAAATATTTTATGTGTATATGTTAATATATTTATGTATATTATTTTATTTATAAACCATATTCCATTAATATAGATTAGATTCTATTAAAATAGAAACTAATACATATTAATATATATTAAATAAATACTCTAATTCCTAACGATTAATATGAATTTTAACATTTTCAACAAATAAATAGATACATATAGATACATATATTTATATATATGTAATATATTTGTTTTATTTTATATCATTATTTTTAGTTATAAACAGTAATATATAATAGATCCTAATAATCTAATGTATATTAATATTTATATATTGATTATCTACTCTTATCCCTAATGATTAATTTGAATTAAAACATCTACAAATATTTTATGTGTATATATTAATATATTTATGTATATTATTTTATTTATAAATCATTTTCCATTTATATAGATTAGATTCTATTAATTTAGAAACTAATACATATTAAAATATATTAAATAAATACTCTAATCCCTAACAATTAATATGAATTTTAACATTTTCAACAAATAAATAGATACATACAGATATATATATTATATTTATATATACATGTATTATGTTTGTAGTATTTTATATCATTTTTTTTATTGATGAATATTATCATATATTAGATCCTAATCTAATGTATAGTATTATTTATATATTGATTATCTACTCTTATCCCTAACGATTAATATCAATTTAAACTACTACAAATATTTTATGTGTATATATTATTATATTTATGTATATTATTTTATTTATAAACCATTTTCCATTAATATATATTAGATTCTATTAAAATAGAAACTAATACATATTAATATATATTAAATAAATACTCTAATCCCTAACAATTAAAATGAATTTTAACATTTTCAACAAATAAATAGATACATATAGATACATATATTTATATATACATGTGATATATTTGTACTATTTTCTATTATATTTTTTATTGATAAACATTAATATATATTAGATTCTAATGTATATTAATATATTGATTATCTACTCTTATCCCTAATGATTAATTTGAATTAAAACTACTACAAATATTTTATGTGTATATATTAATATATTTATGTATATTATTTTATTTATAAACCATTTTCCATTAATATATATTAGATTCTATTAAAATAGAAACTAATACATATTAATATATATTAAATAAATACTCTAATCCCTAACAATTAAAATGAATTTTAACATTTTCAACAAATAAATAGATACATATAGATACATATATTTATATATACATGTGATATATTTTTACTATTTTCTATTATATTTTTTATTGATAAACATTAATATATATTAGATTCTAATGTATATTAATATATTGATTATCTACTCTTATCCCTAATGATTAATTTCAATTAAAACTACTACAAATATTTTATGTGTATATATTAATATATTTATGTATATTATTTTATTTATAAACCATTTTCCATTAATATAGATTAGATTCTATTAAAATAGAAACTAATACATATTAATATATAATAAATAAATAATCTAATTCCTCACGATTAATATGAATTTTAACATTTTCAACAAATAAATAGATACATATAGATAAATATATTTATATATACATGTGATATATTTGTACTATTTTCTATCATATTTTTTATTGATAAACATTAATATATATTAGATTCTAATGTATATTAATATATTGATTATCTACTCTTATCCCTAATGATTAATTTCAATTAAAACTACTACAAATATTTTATGTGTATATATTAATATATTTATGTATATTATTTTATTTATAAACCATTTTCCATTAATATAGATTAGATTCTATTAAAATAGAAACTAATACATATTAATATATATTAAATAAATACTCTAATTCCTAACTATTAATATGAATTTTAACACTTTCAACAAATAAATAGATACATATAGATATATATATTTATATATAAATGTAATATGTTTGTAGTATTTTATGTCAATTTTTTTATTTATAAACATTAATATACAGTTTGTAATCGCTAATTGAGAACTCTCAATATTTTTGAGTAGATCCCTGCAATTTGAATTCTTTTTTCTAGTTGGTTGTTATGACATAAAAATACACATTTTAATGGCCTTTGAAATTTTTTTATTTAATTAGACTTGCGCATGCGCAATACAACTTTTTTTTCTAAAACGACAACCAGCTAATTTAACCACTGATATTTTTTTGCCTAATTTTTTAATGAATCGTGGTAGTTGAACCAACTTCCTAAGTCCAAAATTGACCAAGTTACAGCCAAACAACAAAGAAACTGCAAAATGCATGCAATTTTCAGTTTTTCTTTACTGTAACTCTGAAATAATTATTCATAAATTTTTTAGGATTTTCATTTTCGCACTTATTTATTTAGGTGATATTTAGACATGATACATAAATAAGTATGTTGTGTATTTTATTTTAATTCTAAAAAAACCTAGAATAATTATTATCAGAGTTGCAGTTAAAAAAACCGAAAATGTCATGCATATTGCAGTATTTTTGTTGATTGACTGTAACATTCCCATTTTTGAACTTAAGAAGTTTGTTCAACTATCAAAATTCATAAAAAAATTAGGCAAAAAAATATCAGTGGTTAAATTAGCTGGTTGTCGTTTTAGAAAAAAAAGTTGTATTGCGCATGCGCAAGACTAATTAAGTTAAAAGAGTTCATAGGCCATTAAAATGTGTATTTTTATGTCATAACAACCAAATAGAAGAAAGAATTCAAATTGCAGGACCCTACTCGAAGATATTGAGTGTTCTCAATTTGCGATTATGCACTGTATTTGTAGTATTTTATATCATTTATTTTATTGATAAACATTAATTTATATTAGATTCTAATGTATATTAATATGTTGATTATCTACTCTTATCCCTAATGATTAATTTCAATTAAAACTACTTCAAATATTTCATGTGTATATATTTATATATGTATGTATATTTTATATTTATAAACCATTTTCCATTAATATAGATTAGATTCTATTAAAATAGAAACTAATACATATTAATATATATTAAATAAATACTCTAATTCCTAACGATTAATATGAATTTTAACATTTTCAACAAATAAATAGATACATATATTTATATATATGTAATATATTTGTAGTATTTTATATGATTATTTTTAGTTATAAACATTAATATATAATAGATCCTAATAATCTAATATATATTCATATTTATATATTGATTATCAACTCTTATCCCTAATGATTAATTTGAATTAAAACATCTACAAATATTTTATGTGTATATATTAATATATTTATGTATATTATTTTATTTATAAACCATTTTCCATTAATATAGATTAGATTCTATTAAAATAGAAAATAATACATATTAATATATATTAAATAAATACTCTAACCCCTAACAATTAAAATGAATTTTAACATTTTCAACAAATAAATAAATACATATAGATATATATATTTATATATAAATGTAATATATTTGTTGTATTTTATGTCAATTTTTTTATTTATAAACATTAATATACAGTGTGTAATCGCTAATTGAGAACACTCAATATTTTTGAGTAGATCCCTGCAATTTGAATTCTTTTTTCTAGTTGGTTGTTGACATAAAAATACACATTTTAATGGCCTTTGAAATTTTTTAATTTAATTAGACTTGCGCATGCGCAAAACAACTATTTTTTCTTAAATGACAACCACCTATTTTAACCACTGATATTTTTTTGCCTAATTTTTTAATGAATTGTGGTAGTTGAACCAACCTCCTAAGTCCAAAATTGACCATGTTACAGCCAAACAACAACAAAACTGCAAAATGCATGCAATTTTCAGTTCTTCTTTACTGTAACTCTGAAATAATTATTCAAAAATTTTTTAGGATTTTCATTTTCACACTTATTTATTTAGGTGATATTTAGACATGATACATAAATAAGTATGTTGTGTATTTTATATTAATTCTAAAAAATCCTAGAATAATTATTTTCAGAGTTGCAGTAAAAAAAAACCGAAAATTTCACGCATATTGCAGTATTTTTGTTGTTTGACTGTTTTTTGAACTTAAGAAGTTTGTTCAACTATCAAACTTCATAAAAAAATTAGGCAAAAAAATATCAGTGGTTAAATTAGATGGTTTTCGTTTTTGAAAAAAAAGTTGTATTGGGCATGCGCAAGTCTAATTAAGTTAAAAGAGTTCATAGGCCATTAAAATTTGTATTTTTATGTCATAACAACTAGAAGAAAGAATTCAAGTTGCAGGACCCTACTCAAAGATATTGAGTGTTCTCAATTAGCGATTATACACTGTATTTGTAGCATTTTATATCATTTTTTTTATTGATAAACATTAATATATATTAGATTCTAATGTATATTAATATATTGATTATCTACTGTTATCCCTAATGATTAATTTCAATTGAAACTACTACAAATATTTTATGTGTATATATTAATATATTTATGTATATTGTATATTTTATATTTATAAACCATTTTCCATTAATATAGATTAAATTCTATTAAAATAGAAACTAATAAATATTAATATATTAAATAAATACTCTAATCCCTAACAATTAATATGAATTTTAACATTTCCAACAAATAAATAGACACATATATTTATATATATGTAATATATTTATTTTATTTTATATCATTATTTTTAGTTATAAACATTAATATATAATAGATCCTAATAATCTAATGTATATTAATATTTATATATTGATTAGCTACTCTTATTCCTAATGATTAATTTGAATTAAAACATCTACAAATAAGAGAAATTGAATTTTTATATCCCAGATTTAAAAAGGCAATTTTTTATGGATTTTCGACTCAAAATAATTTGCACTTTTTCATGAATGTTGCTTAATTTTTTAAATTATAACTTTAAATGCTTATAAATAAATTGTGATTATGATTTTTAATAATATTTAACTTCCATTTTAACAATATATTATTAGATGTCTAACATTAAATTTTGAAACCAATAAAATTGTATTGTGATTCATAGAAAAATTAATTTTAAATTTCTAATGTTTTTAAATAACTTTGAAATATTTTTAATATTTTGAAAATTTTTTCAAGTATTTAAGATGTCAATATAACAATTCAGTGAAAGTACTGAAAGTTGTATGTATCTAAAATAATTTGTTTTACAGTTAAAACAATATAATATCTGACATCAATGACAACTCAAAATCTGATTTTTTGAGTCTTGTTTTTTCCTATTTTTTGTTTTTCTTTTCATTTTTAAAAACTACTGAGTATTTCAAACTCTTGCCTTCCTGACCCACTAACTAGACTCACTTTCTAACCGGATAAGCTAACAGACAGAAAAATAAATATCTAAACACACATCATTGTAATATCAATACATTCATCACTCCGCGCAGAATCTGAAATAAACCATTAAAAAAATAAATCATTTAAATAAGACAGTTATATACATATTATTCAAGTTATAATGAATTTTAAAATACATATTGCACTGAATAAATATATTCAATAAAATTATGTTTAACTATTGTGAAAATGATATTTTTAACATGCTCCTATAGTCACCTCTTTTTAAACGAATTTAGTTACATTTTAAACTTCCATCAGTTGTATCATATGTGATTGTTGAATATTACGTATTAATTTAAATAAATCGTAAGGGATTAAAGATAATTTACTTCTTAGGTACCTGGGTAGCTTTGTATGCGCCTCTGAAGAGATTTTTAAAATGAGTAAATATCCTCATCAATTTATCATAAACCATCTGAATTTATTGTCGGCGGTGTACACCTGAATCATTTTATGTTAATAAAAAAAAATTGTATCGTTTACTATGTTGTCATTATTTATTATAGTCTCTACTAGTTTATATAATTATTAAGTATGTTAATACATATTGATATATCGTTTAAACCGCTAGACAAAATATATACAAATTATTTTATTCAAATTTTATTATTGACAATATAAAAGACATCATACTAAATTATTTATTTATTTTTATATGATATCGTTGTTAGTTATAATTTGTCTATTTTTATTGTATATATATTTTAAACTTTAAAAAGTACCATACCTTTTAATATTTATTAAACTATATATTTTTATTATTTGTTTTTTATGCGTTGAAATAATAATAAGTTATTTAATAAAAGAAACTAACGTTTTAAACTACACAGTGACTTGAAATAATTTATCCACATCCTTGAGTTTCTAATTAATATCTAGGATTCGTCATTAAACAAACTTTTATCTTTAAATTTATTCTTAACTCCCCTATACATAACATATTTCTAGCATATTGACTAAAATGAAGCAATGTAGTACCTACGTTAGGAAGTGACTTAGAATCCATCAAATTTATGTTTTAATGTATGTTTGAAGATTCTATATCTTTAAAAATGTACTGAAATTTAAAATCTCGGGACTATGGTAAATCTATTGCAAACTAATGATATAGTTATATCAAAATATTTACTATGCAGTAATTCAAAATAAGAGTTAAAATCATAAAATGTATTCAAAAAATTTAAAATTCTCTCAACTTAATCCCTAACATAAAAGTTGACAATAAAATTTTAAAACTGGACTAATAATATTATAACTTAGATTTAGTAGGTGGTAGTAAATGGCTAACAACAACAACAATCAAGAAGAAGGAACTGTTCCGTTGCAAAACACTAATACAATATATCTATTTTAAATAAATATATATTTATGATACTTAAATAATAGGATTAAGACATCTGGTACCTATTTAATATTATAACAGAGTAGTTGTTTAACTATAATATTGTACCATTTAGAATAATGAAGATGAATAATAATTAATGATTTTTATAGATTTTTTCTTTTAGTTATTAAAAGAACATGCATTTTATCAAACATTTAAGTACCAATGATTGTTTTTAGCGAATTCAACTCAATAAAATTGTATAATATTTTGTTAAGATTAAAAATATACCTACAATACAATTTTAATTTAACATATTTTTAGTTCACTATATGTTATTAGGATTTATTTTCTTCTTGAATGCAGATTGTCAGACTTGAATTTTAATCTTCTTTGAAATTAACTTGAGTAGTTGAGTATTTTTATAAATTTAAAAAATGATAAATATAACCAAATAATTGAATGATCAAATTCGAGTGTAGGTGCGATAGCCAAAGTCAACAAAACGTAGCTTTAATAGTCAAATTAGCATATAGGTATAATACATTATAGGTATAATACATTCAATTAATCAGGTACAAGAGTTATCAATATTGTTAATTTAGGTCGTATGGTATCGAATCTATCAATAATTATATCTCCTGATCTTTAGAAGTAGGTAATTATTTTTTAAATTTCAATGAGTATAGTAAATAATAGTTTGTCATATTGTGTATAAATTATGTCCTAGACCTCAGATGCACCACTTAGACGGTGTAACGCTGAACTTATTACCTATACTAATAATTTATATTGTTTCGTGGATTGTTTAGCGGTACGCCTGAATCGTATAGAGTAAGCAGCTACATGAGCATACGCCAGTTTATACTGCAGGTAGGCAACCCAATACACATCAAGAAAGGGCGATGACCACGAGTGGAAACTATTTATATTTTATATTATAAGTATTGGGATCTAAGAAGATTTCTCAATATTCAGGACAGATACTTAAATTTACGATGACGAAAAATTATACCTATTTATTATGAATCACGAAAAAAAGTACAGATAAAAATAGGTAGAAAAAAATCAATTAATTAAAAAAGTCTAAAATAATAAAATGTAATACAATAATAAATAAAATATTATTTATCTATATCTAATATCTATAGATAGGTATCATATCTATATAAAAATTCTATTTCTATTTCTTTTACCGTGTTATTAAATTGTAAAACTAAAAAAATACTAAAAATGCAAAACTATGCACTAGCTATAAACTTTCAGTGTAATTGTTTAACAGTATGTATGTTAAAATTGCAATACAAAATATATTAAAGTTCCATAAAAATATAATAATAATATCATATAAAATTTATAATAGTTAATTACTCGTACTTACTTATTACATATTAAAATATAAATATATAATAAAACAGTCTTCCTATATAATGTATAATTTAGCAAATCATTTTGCATTAAATGTCTACAATTTTAAGTAGGTATTCCACCAACCTACTATATATAAAATATTTTTTTTGTAAAAATCATCTCAGAATTTTTTTATAATTAATATAATTTATTCATCATTCATTTTTAAAGATGAAGAATGCTCACCCAAAATACCTACCAAAAATAATTTTTCAGTTTGTATACAGCATAGGTACCTACTTAAAAAGGTTAAAATAAAATCAAAAAATTACCTACAAATTACTTAGAAAATTGCCAGAAGAATTATTTTGGACTTGTAAAGTTTTTTTGGCAGAGTACCTACACATTTTGCAATTAATTGTGTTCCAAGATGATGCTAATTATCGGTGGGAGGGGGTGCTCTGTTGATCAGTTCAATAGTACTATTATCCACAGATTTCTCAATATTCGGGACAGATACTTAAATTTACGATGACGACGATTAATAGTAAATGCGGTGCCGGATCTAGGGGAGAGGAGTCGGAGGTCTATCCCCTAGCGTATAATGTTCTTTAACGTATTTTTAAAGTTTTAAAATTTAAAATTGAAAATAGAAAATTGACTTTAAAACAAAAATCAAAGCTTTAATACAATATTTTACGAGATATGTGTTACATTGGGTATACGAATTACTTTATATTTAATCGATATAAGTAATAACTAATAAAATGGACAAACATTTATGTCATTAATGTTGCATATTTATTATGAAAATATTAAGATTACATACCTACTCAAATAACTGACAGACAACAGTTAGGGTAGTTTTGGAACAAAATCCCCGTATAATAACCATTAAAAATTTTCAAAGAAAAGTTAAATTAGCTCAAGTGTTGATAAAACTTTATTCTCATATAAATAGTAACTATGCAGATCGAGTCTTATTGTCACTAATTAAGTCTTCTCAAATGCGTGCTGCAGGTGTTATTATCAATTTATTGCCATCGTCATCTTATCACAATTTTAAATGGGGTGTGCCGATTATATCAGTTATAATATTTTATTTTTATATAGGTATTTTACCCCCAGGGGAACACCTAGTGTTACAGGTATGGCGAACCCGTGGCCCCGAGCTCCTCTATTCCCAAGGTATGGGTAGTTGGCTAACAACCCTACATCGTAAAAAAAACGTTGTTAAGAAACCACAAAATAAGCCTCGGAATTGGATAAATGGACAACGACTGGAACTGGAAAATGGATTAAAAATGGGTACATGGAATTTTAGGACCTTAAACAAACCGGGAGCGTTACAGTACTTACTGGACGCTATTAAAAAATATAATACAAACATACTAGCGCTACAAGAAATTAGATGGCCAAGTGAAGAAAAAGAAAGGAATGGTTTAATGATAGATGTAAGGAGGCAATAGAGAGGAGAAATCACGTACGAGAAAAAGGTATCAAGGATCCGAGCGTAATAAACAGAGAAAGTTATAAGAACACTAAAAAAGAAACCAATACTAAGATGTGAAAAAAGACTGGCAGAAAAAAGAAAGATTGAGGAAATTGAAGAAAATAAAAATAACCCCAGAAGATTCTTCAACAATACTGCCAACATTAAACGGGGATATAAACCACAGACCAGGTTTTTAAGGAATGTGTTAGGTGTGCTAGTAACAAAAAAGGAATTAGTAGTAGAAGAATTTAAAAAACATTTTGAAGGTCTCCTAAATAAAACAGCACCAACAACAATACACGAAGAAATGGATATGCAATATAGTACAGCGGAACCATGTATTGAACTCCCAACGAAACGGGAAATTTATAACATCATAGGAAAACTGAAGCACAACAAATCACCTGGAGAAACTAACATAGTAGCGGAATTACTAAAAAATGAAGGAGAAACGATCAAAAGTTTGGAAAATTATTAAGGTAATCTGGGAAACCGAAGAAATGCCAGTAGAGTGGAACACGGCAATACTATGCCCAATATTTAAAAGGGAGACACACTAGACCCAAAAAATTACAGAGGAATTTCCTTATTGGATACTTGCTATAAAATATTGTCGACGCTCCTTTTGGAAAGAATAACGCCGTATGCAGAAGCCATCGTGGGAAGGTACCAATGTGGCTTTGAAAAGGGGTAATCCACCGTCGATCACATATTCACCTTAAGGCAAACGATGGAGAAATACTATGAGTTCGATAATGACCTATATATGATATTTGTGGATTACAAACAAGCTTATGACAGTGTAAATAGGGTAAAATCTATGGAAAGCAATGGTACTATTTGGAATCCCACAAAAATATGTAAACTTAGTAAAAATGTGTAATGATAAGACGTTACTTAAAGTACGTTTCTTACAGAGGTTATCGTCAGCCTTTGAGGTTAATTCAGGATTGAGACCGGGAGATGCTTTATCCCCAACTTTGTTCAACCTGGGACGAGAAAAAGTTATCAGAGATTCCTATGATGGACGAACAATGGAAGTTCTTGGTAAAGAAACTGTTTTAGCATATGCTGATGATGTAGTTGTTTTGGGGAATGCGCGAGAAGAAGTTACCCGCTCAGTGTCTAAGGTAATAGAAGTCAGCAAAAACATGGGCCTATGTATCAATGAAGAAAAGACTAAACTCATGATACTATCTAGAAGAAACTTAGACCAGTCAAACCTGAATGTAGGAAATATGAACTTTGAAAAAGTGGATAATTTCAAATACTTAGGTGTTAATATAAACAGCAGTAACGACATGCATAGGGAAATCAAAGAAAGAATATCGAATGGAAATAGATGTTACTTTAGCATAAACAAACTTTTGAGATCAAAACTGCTATCTAGGAAGTCAAAAACTACACTGTACACAAGCTATCTTAGGCCAATAGTAACCTACGGATGTGAGATTTGGTTCACGACTTGGGATATGGAAAAGGAAAATATTAAGAAATATGTATGGACCGGTGTACAATGACAACCTATGAAGGCACAATGAAGAGCTGTATGACCTCTATGAAAAACCAAATATACTCACATATGTAAGGATTAAACGTCTAGAGTGGCTGGGACATGTATGAAGAGTGGATGGAGATGTATTGAAAAATGCTCTGATAAGAAAAAAAATTAAAAAACGTCCACTTGGAAGACCAAAATCGAGATGGAAAGACACCGTAGAAAATGATATGAGACTAATAGAGGAGCAAGCAACGTTAGACTGGACTTTGGACAGAAAAAAATGGAAAGACTTACTAGTGGCAACACAAGTCCTTAATAGACCGTTAAGATGTTGCTTCAACAAGAAGAAGAAGAAGATAGGTATTTTATTAGTTTTCCATGTGATTATGTTATATACTTATTAATTTATCGACTAACGACAAATATCTACAACACGTTATTACCGTTACTAGTTGCTTTTTGGTTTTTAGTTTATTTTCTCACAATTAAAATGAAACGTAAAGAAAGATCTGGTCCAATAGACACGTTTACTCAAAAAAAGATAAACAGTGTTTCAACTGTTTCAAGTACACCAATTGAGTACAAGAAATCTTAAAATCTAGTGATATTTACCCAAACTGTTAAACAATTGCTTACATGCACCCTTAAACATGCACCTAACCAATGCGGCATTTCCGAATATAGTTAAGTTCTCGCGAACGGATCGCTTTCGCATGTCGAAAAAAACTGTTGTCGCTGGTGGTCGTTCTGCTCTTTGCACTGCATTCACTTCCGTAAAGTAGACACGCTGGCCGTTCTGCAAGTGAACTGCCAAAGGTACTACAGTCGGGTGACGTTCATGAATCGGAAATGAAAACAGCCGCTAAAATGCCTCATTACAACTCGCGTAAAGTCCAAGTTGAAATATCATCACCTCATCGTTTGCATTTGGATTAGCAATCCCAAACACAGCCATGTCAACCCCTTTGTTCACATATTTTTCAAACGTATTTGATAGTGTATTACACCTTATATATATATATATATATATATAAATATTATACCTACACTTAACACACACTATATGATTGACCAATACATAATATACACACTCAACACTTTTCTACCCATGCACATAATTACTTATTATGAAAATGACACACAGCAGTTAGTTCGACAGTCACCATCAACAGGAGCGAACTCACCAAATACACTTATTAACAGCCATCTACATTAGTAAAGTATTATTTTTAAAATAATAATATTAATATGGCTCTATAAACCAAACGTGTCTTATTATTGATAAAATACCTCATACACAGTGCTCTAACCCTCAGCTACGGAAAATGTATCCATAAGGAATAGAAAACCTTCCCTGGATAACTTACTAATATCGTACTAAGGTCCCCCGACCACGTAGCATATTTGGTGGAGGCGCCGAAGCTTTGGACACTTAATATATGTACAAAGTTATCAATAATCTTAGATTCGGTTTGGTTTATATATATATCAGTGTGTTATTAACGTAGTTATTAAATTAACCATTTTATATGTAAAAGAAAAATACGGGTTCATGGCCATTGAAAGCCGTGCATTTTATTTTTAAAAACAAAAATTTTCTTTTATACCTACATAATTTACTTATATTTAAAAATTAAAATTAAAATGAACTCGTTTATTAACATTTTATTATATGAAATGATTCATTCAAATATTAATAAAGTTATAGTTAAGATTAAGAAGTGTAAATGTATTTATAAAATAAAAATTTAATAGTATTATATTTATGGAAAAAAAAATTTACTTAAAGAGAAAAACAAACAATCAAATTGCAAAGGTTAATAAGGATAATATTTTATTTTTGGATCCAGAATTTAAGAATGAATTTGATGAAATTAATTTAAGTTCTGTTTTAAGGCGAGTTGAGGAAAATGACTTAGGAGATTTCTTTCAAAACTCTAGATTCTCGAAATTGCCTATTTCAGCTACCTTAGTTAAAACATTTACTCTTGCTACTTTATATGAGGTTCAAGATATCGCCGTTGTAGAGTTCTCAAAACTATCGTTAAACAAAAAATTTGAATTTTTATTATTTCGCAAAAATTATTGATTTGGCTAAATTATTTAAATAAACAAGAATTATATGATTTTTTAAATTATTGTAAAGTTAATGTTAATAATACTGCTTCGTTTATTGAGCACAAACAACTTGCGATAGCGCATATTAAACAATTACAAACATATAAACTTGATGAATTTTACGAATCAGAAGAAAATAATCGTAATCAAACATTAATTGAAACTGATGCAAAAACTGTGATAGAGCTTAAAGATAATAATACTTCAAAATCTAGCGACGAATTTACGAGTTTAAACAATATTTTATCGGACCTCAATACATCTACTCAATTAATTAATAACAAAATTGAAGTAATAGATAATAAATTTACAACAGAGCAAAATAATCTACCTATTTGATAAAATCTGTATTCTCAATCTGTTTTCTGAATTAGTTCTCAACCGAAATTAAATATTAGTAAAACAAATAATAAATATACCTAATATGGCAGGTAATTATCATTTTTCTTTCGGTATATTTAACGGCACACAGGACGAATGTGTACTGGGATTTTTGAAAATTTTGAGTTAATGGCAAAGGCAAATGGATGGGAAGATGAAACTAAATTAGGTACCTAGTATACTCACCACTTTATTAAAAAGGATCGGCATATAAACTACTTAAAATTATGGATTCTGAAACTAAATTATCTTTTGAAAAAATAATGCTTAAACTTAAGAAAAAGTTTGCCTCATACGGAAGATCAAAAATGCTAAAAAATAAATTAAAAAACAGAAAATTAAAATCTAGTGAATCTGTGGGAGAGTTTTGGATAGACATACATTTTTTAATAAATGAAACAAACAAAGCGATGCCCGAATCCGAAAAAGTTGATTTCATTTTAGATGCATTATCACCAGATTACTATAACAGTATAACGTGATTGGTATGTTAAAAAAATAATAGCCTGACAGAACTAGAAAATAATTTTAAAAAGTTTGAGTATACGAAATCAAGAGCCAATGAGTTAGAAGAAAAAACAAAATTAGAAAGTAATACTTATAATTTAAATAAAAATAATAATTTTACGAAATATAATAACGATAATTATAATTATGATAACTATACTTATTGTTATTATAGATGAAATTACGGCAACGGGAATTTTAATAGACTCAGATTTAATAGTTATAAACCTCCGTTTTTCGATCAACAATATAACAATAATTATAAAGTCCCAAATTTTCATGTTAAAAATAACAATAGTAATAAGAATTATAACAACACTTCTAATTTCATGCAGTGGTTATAATAATAATATTAACAATAATGATAACAATAATTATAATAGATTTAATAATTTTCATAACTTTGATAATCATAATGGTTACGCAGGAATAAATAATAGAGACTACAGATACGACAATAATAATTTCAATAATAATGTGTGTATGCAAAAATATGCGATGACCGAGAAATAGAACATAAAACACAAAATAAAAATAAAAACTTTAATGTAAACCCTCCGAAGGTAGATATAGTTTGCTATGACTACGGATGGTGCAGGTCACACACGCTCTTCATGTACCATGTCAAAAAACTTCAAAAGAAACACTTAACTAGGTGTGTTTCTAAAATTGAAAAAAAAAACTAGGATACCAGTAAATTTAGTTGATATCAATGATAACAATTCAATTGATTTAATAAAACCAAAATTTTAAACTATACAAGTGCGAAAAACTATAATAATATTTATAAAATTGTAATACCGGGAAAAATAAATAATCATGATGATAATTTTTTTATTGACATAGGAGCAAGTATAACTATTATCAATAATAATAATATTTATTTAAATGAAATTGTACTACCATTAGAAACTGGCATTAGTCTCGAGGCTGCAAGCCTGCAAATAATACTAGTTTGAATATAGTTGGAAAGTCATTGGTAGAAATTGTTAGGGATGGATGTATTAACAAAATTAAAAGTTATAGTTAATCTTAATAATAATAACATAGTTTTTATATTAGAAAAACAAAGCGAAACATTTAAGTGGGACGTCAATAATAGTTTTAAAGTAACTCAATTATTAAATAATCAAAAAGATCTTGCTTTTATTTGTGACACATTAAATAAGAACTTAATAATAATCAATGAAAATTTCACTACTAACAATGAAATAATAAATTCAGCATTAGTATATTGGAAACCAAACAGACAAACAATTCGCATTTTTCATGAGAAAAATCACTGGCACCCAGGAATTTTAATCACTAGGTAATTGTAATTTGTAGAGAGTTTAGAGAACGTATTACCTACTTAACAAATCTATTAATTTTGTTTTTCTCTCATTTATATATAGTAATTAACAAATGTATAATATATTATGTAAACATATCTGGGTAAATGGGTATAAATAATAAGTATAATAATAATAATTTCATAAAAAATTTTTAAAAAAAGGGGGTAAGTGGATGTCGCTCTGCTGTACATTAGGTGGTGGGGTGGACCTCTGACTAGGGTAATAGGTTATATTTGAATGCAATGATAGGTATCATTGTATACGAAAAACGATTCTGAACGGAGATGATTTGTCAGTCTAGGATATATTTTATGATTTTTCAGCTACAAAATTACTTGCAAATTTTCGCATTTTCGACAGATTTAGTAAAAATTTGAACTATAAACGCTTATAAAAAAAATTGTGCCTATGTATTCTTATAATTTTTTAATAACTATAAGAATAACTTACGAGGAACTTTGTATTAAATTTTCAAGTGTTTTGATAGGGCCAAGAAAATTTTATCAACACTTCAAAAAGAATTTTTCAGAAAAATTGAAAATTTCAGTTGTCTATATATACCTCAAAAAAAGTCAAAATATTTTGAAAATTAAATCATGTAAAGAAAATGCCAATCTAAATAACTGGTAAGATTTTCAAGTACCTACGACTTATACTTTTTGAATAATAACAAATGTTTAAAATAGTTTGAGGATACATCGTTATCGTTACGCTATTTCGAAAAAATTTAAAATTCAAACGCACTTAAAATTTTTCCTATAACGACGCTTCGAGTTTTCTCTATAGATATTTGAAGGAAAACTTATGGAAAACTTAGTGTTATATTTTTAATCCTTAGTTATAAACAGAAATAATTTTATGATTTTTAAACTTCAAAATTACATGCAAATTTTCGCGTTTTTGACATATTTCGTAAAAATATAAACAAAAACTATAAACGCTTATAAAATAAAATTGTGACCAACGATTTTTAATTCTTTTTTAACTAAAATAAGAACAACTTATAAGGAACCTTGTATTATTTTTTGAAGTATTTTTGGTCGTCCAACATTTTTTTACCGACACTTCAAAAAAAAATTCTCAAAAAAATCGAAAATTTCAGTGGTCTATAAATAACTAAATAAAAAGTCAAAACTTTTTGAAAATTAAACTGTATATATATATAACACTAACAAAAAACATTTGGTGAAAATTTCAAGTATTTACAGTGATTAGTTTTTGAATTACAACCAAATAAAAAAATCAATTTAATCGAAAACTGGTTCTGCGTAAAAATTACAGTTTTTCTGTCTTTTTTTTTGTTTTTCTCGATTATTTTGAAAACTGTTTACTTTTGACCTCTATAATGAACCAAAGATCTTCAATTTTACATCGGAAACCACCCACAAAGTTTGAAAATGAAGCTTTATTTCGACTAGTTATGCTGTACACAGACACAAAAAAAAACAAAAAAAAACACACATCATTGTAAAATCAATACATTCATCACTTCGTTCAGAATCTAAAATGAAGCATAAAAATAATAACCACCTGCTAAAATAACTTGTATTTAAAGATTATATTAAACTTATAAGAATGTTTACAGTTATTTATCACCAGGGAGATAATAATAGATATTTTATTATAATGACTTTTAAATCTCCGTAGAGTTGTTAGTCAAAAGTTATTTTTATTTTACCATAATAATTTAAAGCAGTGCAGATTTCAGTAAAACGTACCGGTGTTCGCTAATCTCAAATTGGATTCGCATCAGAAAACGAACAGAAAAATGAGATTTTAAAAAAAAACCAGAAATACAAACATATGAGAAAAGATTTAAATATTTAATAGCAGAGAACAAAGAACTGAAACAAGTAATTGTTTAATTATTAAAAATACAAATTTATTTTAGTTAGGTAAATTGTATTGCTGATTAATAGTTAATAATACTAATAAATTTAAAAGTAACAAAATACTTACAATTCTAAAAACACATAATTATTAATTTATTTCAATAAAAATATAACTCTAGACCGGCAACTACATTCAGAGCATTTTAAGGTCAATGGATTAGAGATTGAAAATTATGAGTTGACAGAAAAGGCTCTAAATCTTGTAATTTATATCTAATAATCGTAACTTAAAAATTGACTATTACCCGTTATAATGAATTAATAAAATGATAATATTTTCAGGCCACATAACTACAACTATTATAAAAAATGTACCTGAATATGTGACATTAATATGTTCTGAAGCAACCAAATTACTTATAATGTATTTGATTTTAATTATTCAATTTAAAAATATGCTCATAGTTTAGAAATGTGGCCAAATTAAAACGTAATGATCATTGCAAATAAAAATTACGTTTTTATTGACTTAGGTATTGCTATTACATACATTTGTTTTTATTAATAAAACATGATTTTGTCTATTTTAATAAACTCTATAATTTTCAAATAAAAAGGATTCTTATAAATTCTAAAAATATTATATTTTAATCGATAAATATTTCAAAAACGAATTTTATTTACAGTAAATCCTATAGTATTTTACTAACGTGCTACTTAGGATCTCATAAAAAAGTAAACCTTTGACCGCTATACCCGGTAATAGATGGAATAATAATAGGTACCTATGTCATATTGATGATAGTAAAATAACTATGAGTCTACGATGTAATTTATGTTTTAGACGTGTACCTAATTCATGGTCGTGCCCTATGCATAAAAGCTTGAAAAAAGATATGCCATTCTCAATTCATCACGGCAGAAGTATTGAGTCACTGAATCCAAGGTATGATATAAATAATTATTACATTTCTGTCAAATCAATTTTAGACAAAAATTTAAATTATTACCTACCTAGGTAATACACTTTAAAAAATGTCTTAAACAATGTATGCTTTATCAACTTTGCTTATCATCTTGTAAAATTGTCAACTGTTTTATAGATCAGATGATGATTCCTGTACCGTAAAAGTGGTATTGATAGACAACCAGATCCTCCAACATGCATTTAACCATTTTTAAAACGCAAAATTGTAAAAAGGCCCAAGTTTTAATTTTTTCAAAGAAACTGCTATATCGATAAACGAGAGAACAATAAGAGATGAATATTCAAAAAATTCTGAAGTAAATTAGTAATATTATAAAAATTATGATTTAGGTTGTACAAAATTTTGAGTAAGAAATATTTTAAAATATGTGTTGATCTATATTTAAATATTAATTACCTTGTAAAAATAACCTTACAACCCTAAGGTTTTAATACAAAATTATTATATTATATAATTATATTTACTATATAGTTTTTTATTTATAAACCTTTTTCAATTAATATAGATTAGATTCAATTAAAATAAAAACTAATATATATTAAATAAATATTCTAATCCATAACAATTAATATGAATTTAAAGATTTTCAACAAATAAAAAGATATATATAGATAAATATATTTATATATAAATGTAATATTTGTAGTATCTAATATCATTTTTTTGATGTATAAACATTAATATATATTAGATTCTAATGTATATTAATATATTGATTATCTACTCTAATCCCTAACAATTAATATGAATTTAAACATTTTCAACAAATAAATAGAAACATATAGATAAATATATTTATATATACATGTGATATATTTGTACTATTTTTTATCAATTTTTTTGTTGATAAACTTTAATATATATTAGATTCTAATGTATATTAATATATTTATTATCTACTCTAATCCTTAATGTTTAATTTCAATTAAAACTACTACAAATATTTTATGTGTATATATTAATATATTTATGTATATTAATTTATTTATAATCCATTTTCCATTAATATATATTAGATTCTATTAAAATAGAAACTAATACATATTAATATATATTAAATAAATACTCTAATCCCTAACGATTAATATGAATTTAAACATTTTCAACAAATAAATAGAAACATATAGATAAATATATTTATATATACATGTAATATATTTGTAGTGTTTTATATCATTTTTATTATTGATAAACATTATTATATATTAGATTCTAAAGTAAATTAATATATTGATTATCTACTCTTATTTCTAACAATTAATATGAATTTTAACATTTTCAACAAATAAATAGATGCATATAGATACATATATTTATATATACATGTAATATATTTGTAGTATTTTATATCATTTTTTTTATTGATAAACATTAATATATATTAGATTCAAATGTATATTAATATATTGATTATCTACTCTTATCCCTAATGATTAATTTCAATTAAAACTACTACAAATATTTTATGTGTATATATTAATATATTTATGTATATTATTTTATTTATTAACCATTTTCCATTAATATAGATTAGATTCTATTAAAATAGAAACTAATACATATTAATATATATTAAATAAATACTCTAATCCCTAACGATTAATATGAATTTTAACATTTTCAACAAATAAATAGATACATAAAGATAAATATAGTTATATATACATGTGATATATTTGTACTATTTTATATCAATTTTTTTTCTTATAAACATTAATATATATTAGATTCTAATGTATATTAATATATTGATTATCTACTCTTATCCCTAATGATTAATTTCAATTAAAACTACTACAAATATTTTATGTGTATATATTAATATATTTATGTATATTATTTTATTTATAAACCATTTTCCATTAATATAGATTAGATTCTATTAATCTAGAAACAAATACATATTAATATATATTAAATAAATACTCTAATCTTTAACGATTAATATGAATTTAAACATTTTCAACAAATAAATAGATACATATAGATAAATATATTTATATATACATGTTATATATTTGTACTATTTTATATCATTTTTTTTATTGATAAACATTAATATATATTAGATTCTAATCTATATTAATATATTGATTATCAACTCTTATCCCTAATGATTAATTTCAATTAAAACTACTACAAATATTTTATGTGTATATATTAATATATTTATGTATATTAATTTATTTATAAACCATTTTCCATTAATATAGATTAGATTCTATTAAAATAGAAACTAATACATATTAATATATATTAAATAAATACTCTAATTCCTAACAATTAATATGAATTTTAACATTTTCAACAAATAAATAGATACATATAGATAAATATATTTACATATACATGTGATATATTTGTACTATTTCCTATCATATTTTTTATTGATAAACATTAATATATATTAGATTCTAATGTATATTAATATATTGACTATCTACTCTTATCCCTAATGATTAATTTGAATTAAAACTACTACAAATATTTCATGTGTATATATTTATATATGTATGTATATTATTTTATTTATAAACCATTTTCCATTAATATAGATTAGATTCTATTAATCTAGAAACAAATACATATTAATATATATTAAATAAATACTCTAATCTTTAACGATTAATATGAATTTAAACATTTTCAACAAATAAATAGATACATATAGATATATATATTTATATATAAATGTAATATATTTGTATTATTTTATGTCAATTTTTTTATTTATAAACATTAATATACAGTGTGTTACCACTAATTGAGAACACTCAATATTTTTGAGTAGATTCCTGCAATTTGAATTGTGTTTTCTAGTTGGTTGTTATGACATATAAATACACATTTTAATGGCCTTTGAAATTTTTTAATTTAATTAGACTTGCGCATGCGCAAATCAACTATTTGTTCTTAAATGACAACCACCTATTTTAACCACTGATATTTTTTTGCCTAATTTTTTAATGAATTGTGGTAGTTGAACCAACCTCCTAAGTCCAAAATTGACCATGTTACAGCCAAACAACAAAAAAACTGCAAAATGCATGCAATTTTCAGTTTTTCTTTACTGTAACTCTGAAATAATTATTCAAAAATTTTTTAGGATTTTCATTTTCACACTTATTTATTTTGGTGATATTTAGACATGATACATAAATAAATATGTTGTGTATTTTATATTAATTCTAAAAAATCCAAGAATAATTATTTTCAGAGTTGCAGTAAAAAAAAACTGAATATTTCACGCATATTGCAGTATTTTTGTTGTTTGACTGTAACTTGGCCAATTTTGAACTTAAGAAGTTGGTTCAACTATCGAAATTCATAAAAAAATTAGGCAAAAAAATATCAGTGGTTAAATTAGCTGGTTGTCGTTTTAGAAAAAAAAAGTTGTATCGCGCATGTGCAAGTCTAATTAAGTTAAAAGAGTTCATAGGCCATTAAAATGTGTATTTTTATGTCATAACAACCAACTAGAAGAAAGAATTCAAATTGCAGGACCCTACTCGAAGATATTGAGTGTTCTCAATTACCGATTATGCACTGTATTTGTAGTATTTTATATCATTTATTTTATTGATAAACATTAATTTATATTAGATTCTAATGTATATTAATATGTTGATTATCTACTCTTATCCCTAATGATTAATTAATTAATTAAAACTACTACAAATATTTCATGTGTATATATTTATATATTTATGTATATTATTTTATTTATAAACCATTTTCCATTAAAATATATTAGATTCTATTAAAATAGATACTAATAAATATTAATATATATTAAATAAATACTCTAATCCCTAACGATTAATATGAATTTTAACATTTTCAACAAATAAATAGATACATATAGATAAATATATTTATATATACATGTGATATATTTGTACTATATTCTACCATATTTTTTATTGATAAACATTAATATATATTAGATTCTAATGTATATTAAAATATTGATTACCTACTCTTATCCCTAATGATATATTTCAATTAAAACTACTACAAATATTTTATGTGAATATATTAATATATTTATGTATATTATTTTATTTATAAACCATTTTCCATTAATATATATTAGATTCTATTAAAACAGAAACTAATACATATTAATATATATTAAATAAATACTCTTATCCCTAACGATTAATATGAATTTAAACATTTTCAACAAATAAATAGATAAATATAGATAAATATATTTATATATACATGTAATATATTTGTAGTGTTTTATATCATTTTTTTTATTGATAAACATTAATATATATTAGATTCTAAAGTATATTAATATATTTTTTATCTACTCTTATTCCTAACAATTAATATGAATTTTAACATTTTCAACAAATAAATAGATACATATATTTATATATACATGTAATATATTTGTACTATTTAATATCATTTTTTTTTTTGATTAACTTTAATATATATTAGATTCTAATGTATATTAATATATTGATTACCTACTCTTATCCCTAATGATTAATTTCAATTAAAACTACTACAAATATTTTATGTGTATATATTAATATATTTATGTATATTATTTTATTTATAAACCATTTTCCATTAATATATATTAGATTCTATTAAAATAGAAACTAATACATATTAATATATATTAAATAAATACTCTAATTCCTAACAATTAATATGAATTTTAACATTTTCAACAAATAAATAGATACATATAGATAAATATATTTACATATACATGTGATATATTTGTACTATTTCCTATCATATTTTTTATTGATAAACATTAATATATATTAGATTCTAATGTATATTAATATATTGACTATCTACTCTTATCCCTAATGATTAATTTCAATTAAAACTACTACAAATATTTTATGTGTATATATTAATATATTTATGTATATTATTTTATTTATAAACCATTTTCCATTAATATAGATTAGATTCTATTAAAATAGAAACTAATACATATTAATATATATTAAATAAATACTCTAATTCCTAACGATTAATATGAATTTTAACATTTTCAACAAATAAATAGATACACATAGATAAATATATTTATATATACATGTAATATATTTGTACTATTTAATATCATTTTTTTTTTTTTGATAAACTTTAATATATATTAGATTCTAAAGTATATTAATATATTTTTTATCTACTCTTATTCCTAACAATTAATATGAATTTTAACATTTTCAACAAATAAATAGATACATATAGATACATATATTTATATATACATGTAATATATTTGTAGTATTTTATATCATTTTTTTATTGATAAACATTAATATATATTAGATTCTAATGTATATTAATATATTGATTATCTACACTTATCCCTATTGATTAATTTCAATTTAAACTACTACAAATATTTTATGTGAATATATTAATATATTTATGTATATTATTTTATTTATAAACCATTTTCCATTAATATAGATTAGATCCTATTAAAATAGAAACTAATACATATTAATATATAATAAATAAATACTCTATGATAAACATTAATATACAGTTTGTAATCGCTAATTGAGAACTCTCAATATTTTTGAGTAGATCCCTGCAATTTGAATTCTTTTTTCTAGTTGGTTGTTATGACATAAAAATACACATTTTAATGGCCTTTGAAATTTTTTAATTTAATTAGACTTGCGCATGCGCAAAACAACAATTTTTCTTAAATGACAACCACCTATTTTAACCACTGATATTTTTTTGCCTAATTTTTTAATGAAAAGTGGTAGTTGAACCAATTTCCTAAGTCCAAAATTGACCAAGTTACAGCCAAACAACAAAAAAACTGCAAAATGCATGCAATTTTCAGTTTTTCTTTACTGTAACTCCGAAATAATTATTCAAAAATTTTTTAGGATTTTCATTTTCGCACTTATTTATTTAGGTGATATTTAGACATGATACATAAATAAGTATGTTGTGTATTTTATATTAATTCTAAAAAAACCTAGAATAATTATTATCAGAGATGCAGTAAAAAAAACCGAAAATGTGATGCATATTGCAGTTTTTTGTTGATTGACTGTAACATGGCCATTTTTGAACTTAAGAAGTTTGTTCAACTATCGAAATTCATAAAAAAATTATGCAAAAAAATATCAGTGGTTAAATTAGCTGGTTGTCGTTTTAGAAAAAAAAGTTGTATTGCGCATGTGCAAGTCTAATTAAGTTAAAAGAGTTCATAGGCCATTAAAATGTGTATTTTTATGTCATAACAACCAACTAGAAGAAAGAATTCAAATTGCAGGACCCTACTCGAAGATATTAAGTGTTCTCAATTACCGATTATGCACTGTATTTGTAGTATTTTATATCATTTATTTTATTGATAAACATTAATTTATATTAGATTCTAATGTATATTAATATGTTGATTATCTACTCTTATCCCTAATAATTTATTTCAATTAAAACTACTACAAATATTTCATGTGTATATATTAATATATGTATGTATATTTTATATTTATAAACCATTTTCCATTAATATAGATTAGATTCTATTAAAATAGAAAATAATACATATTAATATATATTAAATAAATACTCTAATCCCTAACGATTAATATGAATTTTAACATTTTCAACAAATAAATAGATACATATAGATAAATATATTTACATATACATGTGATATATTTGTACTATTTCCTATCATATTTTTTATTGATAAACATTAATATATATTAGATTCTAATGTATATTAATATATTGACTATCTACTCTTATCCCTAATGATTAATTTCAATTAAAACTACTACAAATATTTTATGTGTATATATTAATATATTTATGTATATTATTTTATTTATAAACCATTTTCCATTAATATAGATTAGATTCTATTAAAATAGAAACTAATACATATTAATATATAATAAATAAATACTCTAATTCCTAACGATTAATATGAATTTTAACATTTTCAACAAATAAATAGATACACATAGATAAATATATTTATATATACATGTAATATATTTGTACTATTTAATATCATTTTTTTTTTTGATTAACTTTAATATATATTAGATTCTAATGTATATTAATATATTGATTACCTACTCTTATCCCTAATGATTAATTTCAATTAAAACTACTACAAATATTTTATGTGTATATATTAATATATTTATGTATATTATTTTATTTATAAACCATTTTCCATTAATATATATTAGATTCTATTAAAATAGAAACTAATACATATTAATATATATTAAATAAATACTCTAATTCCTAACAATTAATATGAATTTTAACATTTTCAACAAATAAATAGATACATATAGATAAATATATTTACATATACATGTGATATATTTGTACTATTTCCTATCATATTTTTTATTGATAAACATTAATATATATTAGATTCTAATGTATATTAATATATTGACTATCTACTCTTATCCCTAATGATTAATTTCAATTAAAACTACTACAAATATTTTATGTGTATATATTAATATATTTATGTATATTATTTTATTTATAAACCATTTTCCATTAATATAGATTAGATTCTATTAAAATAGAAACTAATACATATTAATATATATTAAATAAATACTCTAATTCCTAACGATTAATATGAATTTTAACATTTTCAACAAATAAATAGATACACATAGATAAATATATTTATATATACATGTAATATATTTGTACTATTTAATATCATTTTTTTTTTTTTGATAAACTTTAATATATATTAGATTCTAAAGTATATTAATATATTTTTTATCTACTCTTATTCCTAACAATTAATATGAATTTTAACATTTTCAACAAATAAATAGATACATATAGATACATATATTTATATATACATGTAATATATTTGTAGTATTTTATATCATTTTTTTATTGATAAACATTAATATATATTAGATTCTAATGTATATTAATATATTGATTATCTACACTTATCCCTATTGATTAATTTCAATTTAAACTACTACAAATATTTTATGTGAATATATTAATATATTTATGTATATTATTTTATTTATAAACCATTTTCCATTAATATAGATTAGATCCTATTAAAATAGAAACTAATACATATTAATATATAATAAATAAATACTCTATGATAAACATTAATATACAGTTTGTAATCGCTAATTGAGAACTCTCAATATTTTTGAGTAGATCCCTGCAATTTGAATTCTTTTTTCTAGTTGGTTGTTATGACATAAAAATACACATTTTAATGGCCTTTGAAATTTTTTAATTTAATTAGACTTGCGCATGCGCAAAACAACAATTTTTCTTAAATGACAACCACCTATTTTAACCACTGATATTTTTTTGCCTAATTTTTTAATGAAACGTGGTAGTTGAACCAATTTCCTAAGTCCAAAATTGACCAAGTTACAGCCAAACCACAAAAAAACTGCAAAATGCATGCAATTTTCAGTTTTTCTTTACTGTAACTCCGAAATAATTATTCAAAAATTTTTTAGGATTTTCATTTTCGCACTTATTTATTTAGGTGATATTTAGACATGATACATAAATAAGTATGTTGTGTATTTTATATTAATTCTAAAAAAACCTAGAATAATTATTATCAGAGATGCAGTAAAAAAAACCGAAAATGTGATGCATATTGCAGTATTTTTGTTGATTGACTGTAACATGGCCATTTTTGAACTTAAGAAGTTTGTTCAACTATCGAAATTCATAAAAAAATTATGCAAAAAAATATCAGTGGTTAAATTAGCTGGTTGTCGTTTTAGAAAAAAAAGTTGTATTGCGCATGTGCAAGTCTAATTAAGTTAAAAGAGTTCATAGGCCATTAAAATGTGTATTTTTATGTCATAACAACCAACTAGAAGAAAGAATTCAAATTGCAGGACCCTACTCGAAGATATTGAGTGTTCTCAATTACCGATTATGCACTGTATTTGTAGTATTTTATATCATTTATTTTATTGATAAACATTAATTTATATTAGATTCTAATGTATATTAATATGTTGATTATCTACTCTTATCCCTAATAATTTATTTCAATTAAAACTACTACAAATATTTCATGTGTATATATTAATATATGTATGTATATTTTATATTTATAAACCATTTTCCATTAATATAGATTAGATTCTATTAAAATAGAAAATAATACATATTAATATATATTAAATAAATACTCTAATCCCTAACGATTAATATGAATTTTAACATTTTCAACAAATAAATAGATACATATAGATAAATATATTTACATATACATGTGATATATTTGTACTATTTCCTATCATATTTTTTATTGATAAACATTAATATATATTAGATTCTAATGTATATTAATATATTGACTATCTACTCTTATCCCTAATGATTAATTTCAATTAAAACTACTACAAATATTTTATGTGTATATATTAATATATTTATGTATATTATTTTATTTATAAACCATTTTCCATTAATATAGATTAGATTCTATTAAAATAGAAACTAATCCATATTAATATATAATAAATAAATACTCTAATTCCTAACGATTAATATGAATTTTAACATTTTCAACAAATAAATAGATACACATAGATAAATATATTTATATATACATGTAATATATTTGTACTATTTAATATCATTTTTTTTTTTGATTAACTTTAATATATATTAGATTCTAATGTATATTAATATATTGATTACCTACTCTTATCCCTAATGATTAATTTCAATTAAAACTACTACAAATATTTTATGTGTATATATTAATATATTTATGTATATTATTTTATTTATAAACCATTTTCCATTAATATATATTAGATTCTATTAAAATAGAAACTAATACATATTAATATATATTAAATAAATACTCTAATTCCTAACAATTAATATGAATTTTAACATTTTCAACAAATAAATAGATACATATAGATAAATATATTTACATATACATGTGATATATTTGTACTATTTCCTATCATATTTTTTATTGATAAACATTAATATATATTAGATTCTAATGTATATTAATATATTGACTATCTACTCTTATCCCTAATGATTAATTTCAATTAAAACTACTACAAATATTTTATGTGTATATATTAATATATTTATGTATATTATTTTATTTATAAACCATTTTCCATTAATATAGATTAGATTCTATTAAAATAGAAACTAATACATATTAATATATATTAAATAAATACTCTAATTCCTAACGATTAATATGAATTTTAACATTTTCAACAAATAAATAGATACACATAGATAAATATATTTATATATACATGTAATATATTTGTACTATTTAATATCATTTTTTTTTTTTTGATAAACTTTAATATATATTAGATTCTAAAGTATATTAATATATTTTTTATCTACTCTTATTCCTAACAATTAATATGAATTTTAACATTTTCAACAAATAAATAGATACATATAGATACATATATTTTTATATACATGTAATATATTTGTAGTATTTTATATCATTTTTTTATTGATAAACATTAATATATATTAGATTCTAATGTATATTAATATATTGATTATCTACACTTATCCCTATTGATTAATTTCAATTTAAACTACTACAAATATTTTATGTGAATATATTAATATATTTATGTATATTATTTTATTTATAAACCATTTTCCATTAATATAGATTAGATTCTATTAAAATAGAAACTAATACATATTAATATATAATAAATAAATACTCTATGATAAACATTAATATACAGTTTGTAATCGCTAATTGAGAACTCTCAATATTTTTGAGTAGATCCCTGCAATTTGAATTCTTTTTTCTAGTTGGTTGTTATGACATAAAAATACACATTTTAATGGCCTTTGAAATTTTTTAATTTAATTAGACTTGTGCATGCGAAAAACAACAATTTTTCTTTAATGACAACCACCTATTTTAACCACTGATATTTTTTTGCCTAATTTTTTAATGAAACGTGGTAGTTGAACCAATTTCCTAAGTCCAAAATTGACCAAGTTACAGCCAAACCACAAAAAAACTGCAAAATGCATGCAATTTTCAGTTTTTCTTTACTGTAACTCTGAAATAATTATTCAAAAATTTTTTAGGATTTTCATTTTCGCACTTATTTATTTAGGTGATATTTAGACATGATACATAAATAAGTATGTTGTGTATTTTATATTAATTCTAAAAAAACCTAGAATAATTATTATCAGAGATGCAGTAAAAAAAACCGAAAATGTGATGCATATTGCAGTATTTTTGTTGATTGACTGTAACATGGCCATTTTTGAACTTAAGAAGTTTGTTCAACTATCGAAATTCATAAAAAAATTATGCAAAAAAATATCAGTGGTTAAATTAGCTGGTTGTCGTTTTAGAAAAAAAAGTTGTATTGCGCATGTGCAAGTCTAATTAAGTTAAAAGAGTTCATAGGCCATTAAAATGTGTATTTTTATGTCATAACAACCAACTAGAAGAAAGAATTCAAATTGCAGGACCCTACTCGAAGATATTGAGTGTTCTCAATTACCGATTATGCACTGTATTTGTAGTATTTTATATCATTTATTTTATTGATAAACATTAATTTATATTAGATTCTAATGTATATTAATATGTTGATTATCTACTCTTATCCCTAATAATTTATTTCAATTAAAACTACTACAAATATTTCATGTGTATATATTAATATATGTATGTATATTTTATATTTATAAACCATTTTCCATTAATATAGATTAGATTCTATTAAAATAGAAAATAATACATATTAATATATATTAAATAAATACTCTAATCCCTAACGATTAATATGAATTTTAACATTTTCAACAAATAAATAGATACATATAGATAAATATATTTACATATACATGTGATATATTTGTACTATTTCCTATCATATTTTTTATTGATAAACATTAATATATATTAGATTCTAATGTATATTAATATATTGACTATCTACTCTTATCCCTAATGATTAATTTCAATTAAAACTACTACAAATATTTTATGTGTATATATTAATATATTTATGTATATTATTTTATTTATAAACCATTTTCCATTAATATAGATTAGATTCTATTAAAATAGAAACTAATACATATTAATATATAATAAATAAATACTCTAATTCCTAACGATTAATATGAATTTTAACATTTTCAACAAATAAATAGATACACATAGATAAATATATTTATATATACATGTAATATATTTGTACTATTTAATATCATTTTTTTTTTTGATTAACTTTAATATATATTAGATTCTAATGTATATTAATATATTGATTACCTACTCTTATCCCTAATGATTAATTTCAATTAAAACTACTACAAATATTTTATGTGTATATATTAATATATTTATGTATATTATTTTATTTATAAACCATTTTCCATTAATATATATTAGATTCTATTAAAATAGAAACTAATACATATTAATATATATTAAATAAATACTCTAATTCCTAACAATTAATATGAATTTTAACATTTTCAACAAATAAATAGATACATATAGATAAATATATTTACATATACATGTGATATATTTGTACTATTTCCTATCATATTTTTTATTGATAAACATTAATATATATTAGATTCTAATGTATATTAATATATTGACTATCTACTCTTATCCCTAATGATTAATTTCAATTAAAACTACTACAAATATTTTATGTGTATATATTAATATATTTATGTATATTATTTTATTTATAAACCATTTTCCATTAATATAGATTAGATTCTATTAAAATAGAAACTAATACATATTAATATATATTAAATAAATACTCTAATTCCTAACGATTAATATGAATTTTAACATTTTCAACAAATAAATAGATACATATAGATAAATATATTTACATATACATGTGATATATTTGTACTATTTAATATCATTTTTTTTTTTTTGATAAACTTTAATATATATTAGATTCTAAAGTATATTAATATATTTTTTATCTACTCTTATTCCTAACAATTAATATGAATTTTAACATTTTCAACAAATAAATAGATACATATAGATACATATATTTTTATATACATGTAATATATTTGTAGTATTTTATATCATTTTTTTATTGATAAACATTAATATATATTAGATTCTAATGTATATTAATATATTGATTATCTACACTTATCCCTATTGATTAATTTCAATTTAAACTACTACAAATATTTTATGTGAATATATTAATATATTTATGTATATTATTTTATTTTTAAACCATTTTCCATTAATATAGATTAGATTCTATTAAAATAGAAACTAATACATATTAATATATAATAAATAAATACTCTATGATAAACATTAATATACAGTTTGTAATCGCTAATTGAGAACTCTCAATATTTTTGAGTAGATCCCTGCAATTTGAATTCTTTTTTCTAGTTGGTTGTTATGACATAAAAATACACATTTTAATGGCCTTTGAAATTTTTTAATTTAATTAGACTTGTGCATGCGCAAAACAACAATTTTTCTTAAATGACAACCACCTATTTTAACCACTGATATTTTTTTGCCTAATTTTTTAATGAAACGTGGTAGTTGAACCAATTTCCTAAGTCCAAAATTGACCAAGTTACAGCCAAACCACAAAAAAACTGCAAAATGCATGCAATTTTCAGTTTTTCTTTACTGTAACTCTGAAATAATTATTCAAAAATTTTTTAGGATTTTCATTTTCGCACTTATTTATTTAGGTGATATTTAGACATGATACATAAATAAGTATGTTGTGTATTTTATATTAATTCTAAAAAAACCTAGAATAATTATTATCAGAGATGCAGTAAAAAAAACCGAAAATGTGATGCATATTGCAGTATTTTTGTTGATTGACTGTAACATGGCCATTTTTGAACTTAAGAAGTTTGTTCAACTATCGAAATTCATAAAAAAATTATGCAAAAAAATATCAGTGGTTAAATTAGCTGGTTGTCGTTTTAGAAAAAAAAGTTGTATTGCGCATGTGCAAGTCTAATTAAGTTAAAAGAGTTCATAGGCCATTAAAATGTGTATTTTTATGTCATAACAACCAACTAGAAGAAAGAATTCAAATTGCAGGACCCTACTCGAAGATATTGAGTGTTCTCAATTACCGATTATGCACTGTATTTGTAGTATTTTATATCATTTATTTTATTGATAAACATTAATTTATATTAGATTCTAATGTATATTAATATGTTGATTATCTACTCTTATCCCTAATAATTTATTTCAATTAAAACTACTACAAATATTTTATGTGTATATATTAATATATTTATGTATATTATTTTATTTATAAACCATTTTCCATTAATATATATTAGATTCTATTAAAATAGAAACTAATACATATTAATATATATTAAATAAATACTCTAATTCCTAACGATTAATATGAATTTAAACATTTTCAACAAATAAATAGAAACATATAGATAAATATATTTATATATACATGTAATATATTTGTAGTGTTTTATATCATTTTTATTATTGATAAACATTATTATATATTAGATTCTAAAGTAAATTAATATATTGATTATCTACTCTTATTTCTAACAATTAATATGAATTTTAACATTTTCAACAAATAAATAGATGCATATAGATACATATATTTATATATACATGTAATACATTTGTAGTATTTTATATCATTTTTTTTATTGATAAACATTAATATATATTAGATTCAAATGTATATTAATATATTGATTATCTACTCTTATCCCTAATGATTAATTTCAATTAAAACTACTACAAATATTTTATGTGTATATATTAATATATTTATGTATATTATTTTATTTATTAACCATTTTCCATTAATATAGATTAGATTCTATTAAAATAGAAACTAATACATATTAATATATATTAAATAAATACTCTAATCCCTAACGATTAATATGAATTTTAACATTTTCAACAAATAAATAGATACATAAAGATAAATATAGTTATATATACATGTGATATATTTGTACTATTTTATATCAATTTTTTTTCTTATAAACATTAATATATATTAGATTCTAATGTATATTAATATATTGATTATCTACTCTTATCCCTAATGATTAATTTCAATTAAAACTACTACAAATATTTTATGTGTATATATAAATATATTTATGTATATTATTTTATTTATAAACCATTTTCCATTTATATAGATTAGATTCTATTAATTTAGAAACTAATACATATTAAAATATTTTAAATAAATACTCTAATCCCTAACAATTAATATGAATTTTAAAATTTTCAACAAATCAATAGATACATATAGATATATATATTATATTTATATATACATGTATTATGTTTGTACTATTTCCTATCAAATTTTTTATTGATAAACATTAATATATATTAGATTCTAATGTATATTAATATGTTGATTATCTACTCTTATCCCTAATAATTTATTTCAATTAAAACTACTACAAATATTTTATGTGTATATATTAATATATTTATGTATATTATTTTATTTATAAACCATTTTCCATTAATATATATTAGATTCTATTAAAATAGAAACTAATACATATTAATATATATTAAATAAATACTCTAATTCCTAACGATTAATATGAATTTAAACATTTTCAACAAATAAATAGAAACATATAGATAAATATATTTATATATACATGTAATATATTTGTAGTGTTTTATATCATTTTTATTATTGATAAACATTATTATATATTAGATTCTAAAGTAAATTAATATATTGATTATCTACTCTTATTTCTAACAATTAATATGAATTTTAACATTTTCAACAAATAAATAGATGCATATAGATACATATATTTATATATACATGTAATACATTTGTAGTATTTTATATCATTTTTTTTATTGATAAACATTAATATATATTAGATTCAAATGTATATTAATATATTGATTATCTACTCTTATCCCTAATGATTAATTTCAATTAAAACTACTACAAATATTTTATGTGTATATATTAATATATTTATGTATATTATTTTATTTATTAACCATTTTCCATTAATATAGATTAGATTCTATTAAAATAGAAACTAATACATATTAATATATATTAAATAAATACTCTAATCCCTAACGATTAATATGAATTTTAACATTTTCAACAAATAAATAGATACATAAAGATAAATATAGTTATATATACATGTGATATATTTGTACTATTTTATATCAATTTTTTTTCTTATAAACATTAATATATATTAGATTCTAATGTATATTAATATATTGATTATCTACTCTTATCCCTAATGATTAATTTCAATTAAAACTACTACAAATATTTTATGTGTATATATAAATATATTTATGTATATTATTTTATTTATAAACCATTTTCCATTTATATAGATTAGATTCTATTAATTTAGAAACTAATACATATTAAAATATTTTAAATAAATACTCTAATCCCTAACAATTAATATGAATTTTAAAATTTTCAACAAATCAATAGATACATATAGATATATATATTATATTTATATATACATGTATTATGTTTGTACTATTTCCTATCATATTTTTTATTGATAAACATTAATATATATTAGATTCTAATGTATATTAATATATTGATTGTCTACTCTTATCCCTAATGATTAATTTCAATTAAAACTACTACAAATATTTTATGTATATATATTAATATATTTATGTATATTATTTTATTTATAAACCATTTTCCATTAATATAGATTAGATTCTATTAAAATAGAAACTAATACATATTAATGTATATTAAATAAATACTCTAATTCCTAACGATTAATATGAATTTTAACATTTTCAACATATAAATAGATACATATAGTTAAATATATTTATATATACATGTGATATATTTGTACTATTTTCTATCATATTTTTTTATTGATAAACATTAATATATATTAGATTCTAATGTATATTAATATATTGATTATCTACTCTTATCCCTAATGATTAATTTGAATTAAAACTACTACAAATATTTTATGTGTATATATTAATATATTTATGTATATTATTTTATTTATAAATAATTTTCCATTAATATAGATTAGATTCTATTAAAATAGAAACTAATACATATTAATATATATTAAATAAATACTCTAATTCCTAACTATTAATATGAATTTTAACATTTTCAACAAATAAATAGATACATATAGATATATATATTTATATATAAATGTAATATATTTGTAGTATTTTATGTCAATTTTTTTATTTATAAACATTAATATACAGTTTGTAATCACTAATTGAGAACTCTCAATATTTTTGAGTAGATCCCTGCAATTTGAATTCTTTTTTCTAGTTGGTTGTTATGACATAAAAATACACATTTTAATGGCCTTTGAAATTTTTTAATTTAATTAGACTTGCGCATGCGCAAAACAACAATTTTTCTTAAATGACAACCACCTATTTTAACCACTGATATTTTTTTGCCTAATTTTTTAATGAAACGTGGTAGTTGAACCAACTTCCTAAGTCCAAAATTGATCAAGTTACAGCCAAACAACAAAAAAACTGCAAAATGCATGCAATTTTCAGTTTTTCTTTACTGTAACTCTGAAATAATTATTCAAAAATTTTTTAGGATTTTCATTTTCGCACTTATTTATTTAGGTGATATTTAGACATGATACATAAATAAGTATGTTGTGTATTTTATATTAACTCTAAAAAAACCTAGAAAAATTATTATCAGAGTTGCAGTAAAAAAAACCGAAAATGTCATGCATATTGCAGTATTTTTGTTGATTGACTGTAACTTGGCCATTTTTGAACTTAAGAAGTTTGTTCAACTATCGAAATTCATAAAAAAATTAGGCAAAAAAATATCAGTGGTTAAATTAGCTGGTTGTCGTTTTAGAAAAAAAAGTTGTATTGCGCATGTGCAAGTCTAATTAAGTTAAAAGAGTTCATAGGCCATTAAAATGTGTATTTTTATGTCATAACAACCAACTAGAAGAAAGAATTCAAATTGCAGGACCCTACTCAAAGATATTGAGTGTTCTCAATTAGCGATTATGCACTGTATTTGTAGTATTTTATATCATTTATTTTATTGATAAACATTAATTTATATTAGATTCTAATGTATATTAACATGTTGATTATCTACTCTTATCCCTAATGATTTATTTCAATTAAAACTACTACAAATATTTCATGTGTATATATTTATATATGTATGTATATTTTATATTTATAAACCATTTTCCATTAATATAGATTAGATTCTATTAAAATAGAAAATAATACATATTAATATATATTAAATAAATACTCTAATCCCTAACGATTAAAATGAATTTTAACATTTTCAACAAATAAATAGATACATATAGATAAATATATTTACATATACATGTGATATATTTGTACTATTTCCTATCATATTTTTTATTGATAAACATTAATATATATTAGATTCTAATGTATATTAATATATAGATTATCTACTCTTACCCCTAATGATTAATTTCAATTATAACTACTACAAATATTTTATGTGTATATATTAATATATTTATGTATATTATTTTATTTATAAACCATTTTCCATTAATATAGATTAGATTCTATTAAAATAGAAACTAATACATATTAATATATATTAAATAAATACTCTAATCCCTAACGATTAATATGAATTTTAACATTTTCAACAAATAAATAGATACATATATTTATATATATGTAATATATTTGTAGTATTTTATATCATTATTTTTAGTTATAAACAGTAATATATAATAGATCCTAATAATCTAATGTATATTATTATTTATATATTGATGATCTACTCTTATCCCTATTGATTAATTTGAATTAAAACATCTACAAATATTTTATGTGTATATATTAATATATTTATGTATATTATTTTATTTATAAACCATTTTCCATTTATATAGATTAGATTCTATTAATTTAGAAACTAATACATATTAAAATATTTTAAATAAATACTCTAATCCCTAACAATTAATATGAATTTTAAAATTTTCAACAAATCAATAGATACATATAGATATATATATTATATTTATATATACATGTATTATGTTTGTACTATTTCCTATCATATTTTTTATTGATAAACATTAATATATATTAGATTCTAATGTATATTAATATATTGATTGTCTACTCTTATCCCTAATGATTAATTTCAATTAAAACTACTACAAATATTTTATGTATATATATTAATATATTTATGTATATTATTTTATTTATAAACCATTTTCCATTAACCCTAGATCGCTAACTATTCGTCGATTCGACGAACACTGATAATTTTATTGTTGCTATTTTTAGGCATTTTATCTAATATCATTAAACCCTCCTTGTATCTCTCATATATTATGTCCTATATCTATCCCGATAACGTTTAGCGATCTAGCTTGACTAGTGACTGTTCAGCCAAGAAGTTCAGCCAGAAAAATTTGCACTTTTTGTAACTATAAAAAAAGGCGAATGACAAAAACTCAATGTGCAACATGTAAAAAACATATTTGTGGAGAACATCAAATAGTAACTTGTCCAATTTGTAATGCTAAATAACCTGTGTATTACCTACTCTTATATAATTATTTTATACCTTTATAGAGTTATAATTTATGTTTAACGATTTTACATTTTAAAAATGAGGAAAAACGTTTTTTTTACTAATATTATTTACAATAAAGTTATCCAAAAGTTTAATTATTGTGTTTTTATAAATTATATTTTTGATTCATTGAAAAAAACAATTAAAAATGGTTAAATGTTCATAATATTTATAGTATTCGTCATATTGACGAATGGTTAGAAATAAAGGCAAATAAATAAGGTTAGTAATCTAGGGTTAATATAGATTAGATTCTATTAAAATAGAAACTAATACATATTAATGTATATTAAATAAATACTCTAATTCCTAACGATTAATATGAATTTTAACATTTTCAACAAATAAATAGATACATATATTTATATATATATAATATATTATAATATATTTATATATATTAGATTCTAATGTATATTAATATATTGATTATCTACTGTTATCCCTAATGATTAATTTCAATTGAAACTACTACAAATATTTTATGTGTATATATTAATATATTTATGTATATTGTATATTTTATATTTATAAACCATTTTCCATTAATATAGATTAAATTCTATTAAAATAGAAACTAATAAATATTAATATATTAAATAAATACTCTAATCCCTAACAATTAATATGAATTTTAACATTTCCAACAAATAAATAGATACATATAGATACATTTATTTATATATATGTAATATATTTGTAGTATTTTATATCATTATTTTTAGTTATTAACATTAATATATAATAGATCCTAATAATCTAATGTATATTAATATTTATATATTGATTAGCTACTCTTATTCCTAATGATTAATTTGAATTAAAACATCTACAAATAAGAGAAATTGAATTTTTATATCCCAAATTTAAAAAGGCAATTTTTTATGGATTTTCGACTCAAAATAATTTGCACTTTTTCATGAATGTTGCTTAATTTTTTAAATTATAACTTTAAATGCTTATAAAATAAATTGTGATTATGATTTTTAATAATATTTAACTTCCATTTTAACAATATATTATTAGATGTCTAACATTAAATTTTGAAACCAAAAAAATTGTATTGTGATTCATAGAAAAATTAATTTTAAATTTCTAATGTTTTTAAATAACTTTGAAATATTTTTTATATTTTGAACATTTTTTCAAGTATTTAAGATGTCAATATAACAATTCAGTGAAAGTACTGAAAGTTGTATGTATCTAAATTAATTTGTTTTACAGTTAAAACAATATAATATCTGACATCAATGACAACTCAAAATCTGATTTTTTGAGTCTTGTTTTTTCCTATTTTTTGTTTTTCTTTTCATTTTTAAAAACTACTGAGTATTTCAAACTTTTGCCTTTCTGACCCACTAACTAGACTCACTTTCTAACCGGATAAGCTAACAGACAGAAAAATAAATATCTAAACACACATCATTGTAATATCAATACATTCATCACTCCGCGCAGAATCTGAAATAAACCATTAAAAAAATAAATCATTTAAATAAGACAGTTATATACATATTATTTGAGTTATAATAAATTTTAAAATACATATTGCACTGAATAAATATATTCAATAAAATTATGTTTAACTATTGTGAAAATGATATTTTTAACATGCTCCTATAGTCACCTCTTTTTAAACGAATTTAGTTACATTTTAAACTTCCATCAGTTGTATCATATGTGATTTGTTGAATATTACGTATTAATTTAAATAAATCGTAAGGGATTAAAGATAATTTACTTCTTAGGTACCTGGGTAGCTTTTTATGCGCCTCTGAAGAGATTTTTAAAATGAGTAAATATCCTCATCAATTTATCATAAACCATCTGAATTTATTGTCGGCGGTGTACACCTGAATCATTTTATGTTAATAAAAAAAAATTGTATCGTTTACTATGTTGTCATTATGTATTATAGTCTCTACTAGTTTATATAATTATTAAGTATGTTAATACATATTGATATATTGTTTGAACCGCTAGACAAAATATATACAAATTATTTTATTCAAATTTTATTATTGACAATATAAAAGACATCATACTAAATTATTTATTTATTTTTATATGATATCGTTGTTAGTTATAATTTATCTATTTTTATTGTATATATATTTTAAACTTTAAAAAGTACCATACCTTTTAATATTTATTAAACTATATATTTTTATTATTTGTTTTTTATGCGTTGAAATAATTATAAGTTATTTAATAAAAGAAACTAACGTTTTAAACTACACAGTGACTTGAAATAATTTATCCACATCCTTGAGTTTCTAATTAATATCTAGGATTCGTCATTAAACAAACTTTTATCTTTAAATTTATTCTTAACTCCCCTATACATAACATATTTCTAGCATATTGACTAAAATGAATCCTACGTTAGGAAGTGACTTAGAATCCATCAAATTTATGTTTTAATGTATGTTTGAAGATTCTATATCTTTAAAAATGTACCGAAATTTAAAATCTCGGGACTATGATAAATCTATTGCAAACTAATGATATAGTTATATCAAAATATTTACTAATAAAATTTTAAAACTGGACTAATAATATTGTAACTTAGATTTAGTAGATGGTAGTAAATGGCTAACAACAACAACAATCAAGAAGAAGGAACTGTTCCGTTGCAAAACACTAATACAATATATCTATTTTGAATAAATATATATTTATGATACTTAAATAATAGGATTAAGACATCTGGTACCTATTTAATATTATAACAGAGTAGTTGTTTAACTATAATAATGTACCATGTAGAATAATGAAGATGAATAATAATTAATTATTTTTATAGATTTTTTCTTTTAGTTATTAAAAGAACATGCATTTTATCAAACATTTAAGTACCAATGATTGTTTTTAGCGAATTCAACTCAATAAAATTGTATAATATTTTGTTAAGATTAAAAATATACCTACAATACAATTTTAATTTAACATATTTTTAGTTCACTATATGTTATTAGGATTTATTTTCTTCTTGAATGCAGATTGTCAGACTAGAATTTTAATCTTCTTTGAAATTAACTCGAGTAGTTGAGTATTTAATAAATTTAAAAAATTATAAATATAACCAAATAATTGAATGATCAAATTCGAGTGTAGGTGCGATAGCCAAAGTCAACAAAACGTAGCTTTAATAGTCAAATTTGCATATAGGTATAATACATTCAATTAATCAGGTACAAGAGTTATCAATATTGTTAATTTAGGTCGTATGGTATCGAATCTATCAATAATTATATCTCCTGGTCTTTAGAAGTAGGTAATTATTTTTTAAATTTCAATGAGTCTAGTAAATAATAGTTTGTCATATTGTGTAAAAATTATGTCCTAGACCTCAGATGCACCACTTAGACGGTGTAACGCTGAACTTATTACCTATACTAATAATTTATATTGTTTCGTGGATTGTTTAGCGGTACGCCTGAATCGTATAGAGTAAGCAGCTATATGAGCATACGCCAGTTTATACTGCAGGTAGGCAACCCAATACACATCAAGAAAGGGCGATGACCACGAGTGGAAACTATTTATATTTTATATTATAAGTATTGGGATCTAGGAAGATGATGCTAATCATCGGTGGGGGGGGGGGGGTGCACTGTCGATCAATTCAATAGTACTATTATCTACAGATTTCTCAATATTCGGGACAGATACTTAAATTTACGATGACGAAAAATTATACCTATTTATTATGAATCACGAAAAAAAGTACAGATAAAAATATGTAGAAAAAAATCAATTAATTAAAAAAGTCTAAAATAATAAAATGTAATACAATAATAAATAAAATATTATTTATCTATATCTAATATCTATAGATAGGTATCATATCTATATAAAAATTATATTTCTATTTCTTTTACCGTGTTATTAAATTGTAAAACTACAAAAATACTAAAAATGCAAAACTATGCACTAGCTATAAACTTTCAGTGTAATTGTTTAACAGTATGTATGTTAAAATTGCAATACAAAATATATTAAAGTTCCATAAAAATATAATAATAATATCATATAAAATTTATAATAGTTAATTACTCGTACTTACTTATCACATATTAAAATATAAATATATAATAAAACAGTCTTCCTATATAATGTATAATTTAGCAATCATTTTGCATTAAATGTCTACAATTTTAAGTAGGTATTCCACCAACCTACTATATAAAATATTTTTTTTGTAAAAATCATCTCAGAATTTTTTTATAATTAATATAATTTATTCATCATTCATTTTTAAAGATGAAGAATGCTCACCCAAAATACCTACCAAAAATAATTTTTCAGTTTGTATGCAGCATAAGTACCTACTTAAAAAGGTTAAAATAAAATCAAAAAATTACCTACAAATTACTTAGAAAATTGCCAGAAGAATTATTTTGGACTTGTAAAGTTTTTTGGCAGAGTACCTACACATTTTGCAATTAATTGTGTTCCAAGATGATGCTAATTATCGGTGGGAGGGGGTGCTCTGTTGATCAGTTCAATAGTACTATTATCCACAGATTTCTCAATATTCGGGACAGATACTTAAATTTACGATGACGACGATTAATAGTAAATGCGGTGCCGGATCTAGGGGAGAGAAGTCGGAGGTCTATCCCCCAGCGTATAATGTTCGTTAACGTATTTTTAAAGTTTTAAATTTTAAAATTAAAAATAGAAAATTGACTTTAAAACAAAAATCAAAGCTTTAATACAATATTTTACGAGATATGTGATACATTGGGTATACGAATTACTTTATATTTAATCGATATAAGTAATAACTAATAAAATGGACAAACAGTTATGTGATTCAATTATAATTTACTCGTCTGTGATTGTCAGCGGTAGTGTTAACTATCGTGAATCAAAGATTGATGTGTACAATCGTAAGAGGGGAAACATATCGAGTGGTCACTGACGCTGTTGATCTAATTATGTAATATTTGTTCAAATAATTAATTTAATATGATATTATTCCATTATTAATGTGGCCTAGTATATTAGTTTATAATATCAGTTGTTGTTAAACGTTCATACTGAATATAATTTTGATTTTCTGACTTTGGTTTTCGAAATGGATTTAACGTCGTTGAATGAGATTAAAATGATTTAATTAAAGCTGCTGCAGACCTAGCTATAAAACTTTACACGATTAAAAACCTTCCGACTTGACTTCAGAAATGATAAACATTAACAAACTTGAATTAGTTATGTAACCTGACCTTGATAATCGAATCCATTAAATATTGTTGAAGTACACAGATATAAAGAACCAAAGGTAAATATTAATAAGATCGGATGTATGTAATAATATAATAATACCTATGTATAATTTATATGAATTACTATAGTGTTCCGAGACGTAATATAAACCAACGACTAATTGTCCTACAGGCTACTACACATAACGAATATGGTATAGTAAAACAAAATGCCTATTTAGCGTCTACTGTTCTATAGTGTGAATAATTTAATTTACTTGTAATCTATGTAATATAGGGTGTGTTGTTTACATTCAACACTTCCCCTTAAACCATATTCCCTAACTTAGAATTAATATATCTAATTCCCATCCTCTCACTTGAGTTCCTGAATCTTGGTCGTGGAGTTGGCTTAGTTAATATGTCAACTAACTATTCCTTGCTTGGCACATACTCCAGAGAAAACATCCCTTCACTGAACTTCTCACGAATTTAATGATAACGAACATCCATGTGTTTTGTTTGCTTGTGGTATTCTGGATTCTTCATTAGTTTGATGGCGCTTTGGTTTTCTGCATACAAAGCAGGTGTATCTCCCTGTGTCTCCAGAAGATTACTGATAAGTAGCGACAACCAAGTAAGTTCCTTTATCGATTGGCTCAGTGCTATGTATTCTGCTTCAGTAGTCAAAAGTGCTACTGAGTTTTGTTTTTTCATGTCCACCAGCTCATTGTTTGTTGCTGCGATTAGCCCATCGTCTACAAAAATAGTGACGATTAGTAACTGATTGTTTTTATAACTCACAAATACACAAGGGTCTCATTTTGTCTCCTTTAGGTCTAAGTTCATCAACATATTTTTGAACTTTTGGTTCCAGCACCTGGGTGCCTGTTTCAACCCATATAGGCTCAGTTGAAGTTTGCATACTTATATTGTTCCATCTTCGAAACCCTTTGGCTGTTTCATATAAATGTCTTCTTCAAGATCTCCATATAAAAATGCTTTTTTAATGTCAAATTGTCTGATCATTAATTTTCTGGCTGCTGCTATCGCAAGTATTACTCGAATAGAATCTTATTTCACTACTACTGGACTGAACGTTTCTTGAAAATCTATCCCATGAACTTGCGCACATCCCTTTATTACTAACCTTACTTTGTACCGATCGACATCTCCGTTCGCTTTGTATTTAATCATGTATATCCAACCAATATTGATAGGTTTTTTATTTTGAGGCAAGTCCACAAGTGTCCATGTTTCAGTTTTATTCAATGACGGCATTTCATCGTTCATTGCTGCCTTACAATTATCTGAATTTTCGCCTGTCATAGCGTCTTCATATGTAACTGGATCATTACATGCTGAAAATAATGCATCTCTATACATGATAGGTTTATTGAGTTTTCCTCTGTCTCTGAGTGTCATTCTTGTTTGCTCTTCAGCTCCTATTGGTATCTGTTCATCATCATCCAATTTTTCTTCGTCGTCGTTGTTGTCTTCCTCGTCTTCAGCTTCACCTTCCGAATTTACTTCTTCCTCTTCTTCTTTATTTATGATTTTTACTCGTGTAGCTGTAGATGGGCTTGTTAGCTATTTGAATATTACATCTCTGCTTATTGAAATTTCTCTTCCATTAAAGCATATACGATATCCTTTGGTTTCTTTTGAGTATCCAACGAAGATATCTTTTCTACCCTTTTGATCCCATTTTCTTCGTTTCTCTTTTGGTATATATGCATATACTTCACTACCAAAAATTTTCAGATGATTTATATCTGGTGTTTGATTGAACCATAATTCATAAGGTGTTTTCCCTTCATGACCTGTGTTACCTGTACGATTTAATGTATACACGACTGTATTCACTGCTTCTGCCCAAAGTATCTTAGATACATTTTTGCTGTATAGTTCTGGCTGCTTCTACAATTGTTAGCATTGATATTTCCGCCTTGCCATTTTTTTGGGGTGTGTATGGTACACTCGTCTCATGTTTTATTCCAAATTTATCCAATAAGACTTTTACTTCAGTATTTTTATATTTCAGACCACAATCACTTCTTAAAGTAATGACTGAAATATTTAATTGAGTTTTGACTGCATTTAAAAATAGTTCAAATTTATTTTTAACTTCCGATTTTTTGGTCATAAAATACACATACGTATAATTATATTTTATCATCCTTGGATATAACAAAATACCGTTTACCTCCAAGTGAGTTTTCCTTCATGGGACCACACACATCACTAGCAATTAACTGACTTGGATTTGTAGTTTTAGTAGTACTCGATGTGAATAGCTCTCTGTGTTGTTCACCATAAATGCAAGCTTCACAGCAAAATTTGTTTTTCGTGTCTACAAATGGGATCCGCATATGTTTCAAGTAATTTCGAACATATTGCACATTCTGATGACTTAATATTTCATGCCACTGTAGTACCGTGAATCTTAACTGCAACATTTGCTTAATCAGACTGTTATAATGACTTTATCCTCAGAACCATTGAAAACATTTTATTCTCACGAACTCCAATAGCAACTATACGATTGTTTTTTTAAAATATACATCCGTCGCTGCCTGTCATCATTTTTATACCTTTATCGCATGCTGCACATTAAAACAAATTTACCTTCAGATCAGGTACGTGTAAAACGTTCGACAAATAACTGTCGACCCATTTATTGCCGATTCTTGCTTATACATTTTTATCACCTTTACCAATAACCATAATATATTTACCATCACCGATACGTACTGGTATCTGCACTTCAAATGACTCATCGTTGCTGAACCATTCTCTTCTGCTGATCATGTGATCGCTAGCGCCTGAATCCACATACAATTTTTTCTGATTCACTGATTTCGATGTCCATTGATTGTACACCAACCTACGCATTTCCTGAGTTGCTCTTATTTCTTTCTTTTTGTTCTTTTATAAGAATCCGGTATTCACGTTTCCAATGCCCTGGTTTTTTGCAATGATTAAACTTGCATGGTTTTTTTATCATTGTTCCATTGATTTTCAGAATTGTCAATTTTAGTATGTTTTTTTTTATTTGTTCCATACGATTTATTTACCGAAAATGCACTACTACTTGCAGTATCTCAGAGCATCATAACCTTGAGTTTCCTTGTTTCCTCTACCATGTGTCTAGATGACAAATTAGACAATGTTTTGTCCACATTTGGTATCAAATCCCACCCATTGTAGAAATGTTTGTAATTTCCTGTCAAAGTCATTAGTATATCTTGGTCATAAGCATTAAGTCGGATATTGGTTCACATAACTGTTTTAATTTTCTACTAAGACTCTCCAATTTCGAAATATGAATCGCCATATTGTCATCTGAATTCATAACATAGCTGTAGAACTTTTGTTGAATAAACGTTACACTCGAGTCCGACTTTTGTTCGTATACGCTAAGCAACTTTTCCCACATTTCTTTATCCGTGTCACAATTCATCATGTACTGAAGTGCTTGTTTATCTACTAACGTGACTATATACTTTTGAGCAGGGCCGTATTTAGGGGGGAGCTACAGGGTACTGTTGCCCCGGGCGTCTGAGTAGGAGAAGGCGGCTAATTTTTTTATAATTTAAATTTGTATTTTGAATAATGATTAATGAGGCGTATTTTTTTTGTTGCCCCTTGGTGTCAAATTCCTAAATACGGCCCTGCTTTTGAGCCTTGTTGTCCGCTTTATTAAATATTGAATAATCAACTCTATACATCTTCATCAGTTTCTGAACTTCATTTTGTAAGAACAGGTTTTTTCGATTTTCCGCGCGGTCACAACATCAAATATATCGGATGCAGTCATTGTGACTTTTATTTGGAATTTCCATGTTTCCCAATTTTTGTAGGATTAAGATACATAGGTTTGAATTTAATATTCATAAAAATATTTATAAAAAACTAAAAAATTATGATAATTAGATTTTCAATGGTCGCAATAACTAAATGCGTAAAATTTTTTTTGGGGACGTATCTGGTTATTGCAACCAACTAATCATACAAAATATTTTACTGTAGTCAATACGTCCACTATTATTATTATGTATGTCAAATAATAATCCTACTATATTTTTAACTAATACAATAATACAAATATGTATTTTAATGTTATAAAGTTATTTTTTAATTAAATTGTTAATTAGTGATTATGCCATAACTCAAGGGAACAATATAGACCATTTATATTATTAAATACATCTTCCTTTAATGTACCTGCAAAATAACAGTACACAATCTATTTCTTTTATAAAATCTGTTATAACTAGCAACACTAGACTAAACCACTAAACATAACAACCAGGAAATAAGAATTCATTTTTGAAATATTTGTACTGATAATACACCAATGTGAACTTGTATCAAATATTATTTGATTAAATACAGTGATACCATTATAACAATACTTAATGATCACCAAAAAGCTGTACCAGAAGACTCCAAAAAACAATAAAATATATTAAAATAAAATAAAATACAACTTTATATTAATTTTATGCTAATGTATAAAAATACAACTCTTTATATCTGGTTATTGCAATCAATGAAAAATCAAAATTTATATGGGAGTGTCGGGCGCAAAAAAAAAATGGATATATACTATTTCAATGAATACGTCCGGACGTATCTGGTTATTGCACCAAACAGAAATTTAAAAATCAATTTTTATCATTTTATTTCAATAATATTCATCGGGCGTATTCGGTTTTTGCACCCATCGATAGAGATTTTTTTTCTAACTTTTCTATAACAAAAAACGATTTTTGAAAAATGTGGACGTATCTGGTTTTTGCACCGATGCCTTCAATTGTCTTACAGCCTACAAGCTACTACACAGAACGAATATGGTATAGAAAAACAAAATGCCTATTCAGCGTCTGCTGTTCTACAGTGTGAATAATTTACTTGTAATCTATATAATATAGAGTGTGTTGTTTACATTCAGCAAATATTTTTGAGTTTATATTGTTTACACACGAGTACTCAATGACTGAAATATTCTCAAATATTTGTATTGCTATTCGTTTGTATCTAACATTACCTTTTACCATCGCATCATGTGAATATATTTTCAGTAAACATTGGTACCGTTAAGTTAATCAAAACATATTTACGATCCACAATGAACCTAAACAGACTCATTAACTTGTCACTTCTATCAATCAAAAAATAGATCAGAAAGGCAGTTGATTATGATCTGCGATCAAAGCAAGAAAAATAAAGTTTTGAATATTAAAAGTAAGCAGTGGATCTAGCTAATTTAGATTTTTTAATAAATAAATTATTCATGTTCGATTTTTTTTCTAAATTAGAAGCTTGGAAACAGATTATAGATTTAAATACATTATTAAAAGGACGCCATAATACTCACATGTGTTGTCTCCGTCTCACAAGTACATAACTAAGGTTTGGATTTGAAGGCAACATAATCAATAAAAAAAAGTTTTTATAATGTAAAAAAAGGCACAAAAAAGCATTTAATTTATATACAAAACCAATTCAAAAATATTTTACAAAAATAAATGCAGTACCTAACTAGTTGGTGTTAAAAACAAATTTTAACTTAGAATTGTGATTTTATTTAATTTCGGCATGATTAAAAAAAAAAAAAACATAGTAAAATGTATACGTGGAAAAATTATTAAAAGACAATTGCGGTCGACGAATGCGAACTGACGAACAGTCTTGAATTTAAGCATTTCGAACATATTTTAAGCTTTAAATAACTAGTACGGGTACTTTTATGGCCATATCAAACACTCGAAAAGACGGTGACGGAAAATCGACTATGCACTGCATGTCTTCATAAACACTTATTGATCTGTTCCGATAATATGTAAGCTGTGTATAAAATTATTATATTAACTGAAAATTAAACATAAAAAGGCATTTATAAGTAAAAAAGACAAAAAAATAAATTCATTAATCGTCTTAGAAATTAAATGAAACACATTTTTCACCTGTACATTACACAGCAAATTTACGCTTATTGGATCACGTTTAGCTTCGTTAGTTAAAAAAGTAAAGTTAATTGACCTCTTATAAAGTTTAAAGGTAAGAACATTATCTGTGATCGTACGTTGGACTTTTACGATAGATCAGTTTTTTAGTAAGTAGTAAAAATTAAATATTCGCATAACATACTTAAAAACTGAACTCTCTCAAAAAAACACAAAATACGAACACAGATTATGTATCATTACCTTTAAATTTTATCAGAAGTTCATTTCACTTTTTTTTTTAAATTCACGAAGCTAAACGTGTTCTGCTGTGCATACATTTGGTATGTTACGCACTTGTAAGACGGAGACAACAAATGCGGGTTTGGCTTCTTCTTAAGAAGTCATAATAATATTATAAAACATACTTTGAAGTGTATCATCAAAAATTACTACAAAAACGAAATGAGAAAAAAACAAAATTGATTATCACAATGGTGTGTGATAATAATTTACAAACACACAAACAATGAATATATACATATATTTATTCGGTTGTTGAAATTTTGGCGATGACTGACGAAGATGAATATAGGTACCTCAAAACTCGGTAACAATATAATGTATCGGTCGAATGACAGAACGATTATGACATAATGTATTATAACAATATTTATCTTCACAGTTATTTTCGTATTGTGACAAGAAAATTGATTAGAAAATAATAAATATGATACCACTCGATAATATATTAAACAAAACTTTTAAATAGCATAACTGTGCCTAGGTACTTGAAATTAATCATTGCAAAATGTAAAGATTTTTTTTTATCTATATACAATTATTAAATATTATATTTCACATTAAATTCTTTAATTGCTGAAACGGAAAATCGTTTTTTGAACATTGTGTTATTCACAACAATCAACAAACGTATTCATGATACTAAAATTGAAATTTAGTAATGCTAGCTCTTGATCTAATGCGAATATTTTAGATCAATATAATATTATAATACTTACAAAAATTTTGGAAACCACCATTAGACTTATTAGTACCGATAAATGATGATACGAAATAATTAATGAGGTCATAACACTCATAACATATTTTACCTAATGAATGTGTGGCAGTGTTATCTATTATTCTATTATTGTTAGATTCAAGTATAATAAAATGGACAAGTGGGTACCACTCAGCTGGGGCGGCTTTCATTTGGGCGAATAACCCAAAATAACATATCGTTTGGGCGAATTTATATACATCATTTGGGCGAAATGTACACACACCCCTAATTTATCTAATACATCATTTGGGCGAGCTGAGTTATTAAAAAAAAAAAATTGTTATATAATATTATTCCTAAAAAATAATTTATAAAATTATGACTAATTGTCACAATATTATATTTAGTCATCATATTGATTATAATTTATAGACTATATAATATACGTTTTCCTTCCCATTTTTAGAGACTTAGGACTCTCAGTTAATTCTAATTGGTATATGGTTAAAAATGTGTTATGTTGTAATTGTCATATATAATTTATTATCTTATAATTTGTTATTAGTATGGTACCTCATATCCATTATATTATATTCTCATATAAATTGTCATATTGTCATAATATTTTATTAAAAATAGTACCTAACTAGTTTTTTTAATTTTAACTCATATTTAATATGATCGTATTTATTATATGTTAAATATAACATGTTACTTCCCTATTATTATTCAATAATTTATAAATTCATCTAAACGATCGGTTAATTTCTCGCCCAAATGATACAGCTCTACTAAGGTAAATTTTGGGTTATTCGCCCAAATGAATGACGCCCCTCAGCTGTACAGTTGTTGTCAAGTTTTTTTATGACGTAAAGCCTGTAATGGAAATAACTTATTATTAGGATTCGAAGTTGCATATTGTTCTGTATGCTTTCGAATTATAGCAGACCAAGCTAGAAATCCAAGCTATACAATGTTGAGTTTAAAAATTGAAAATTAAAAATGCATATTTTGCATATTTCGATAATTTTAGAGAAGAAGTGCATATTTCGTCGATTTTCTCATATTTATAATGCATATTTAATATTTTCAACAAAAATTAATTTTTTTTTCATTCTTAACCAATTTATTTTAAATAATATTAACAAAACAACTTAACAGGTATTATTCAGCATATATTTATTTCGTATTTCACAAGTAATGAAAAAGTATTTATTTAACTATTCTTTCAGTTCAATAAAATCTCAAACACCAACCGGTAATGCGCCATATATTTATTTATTTTTTATATTTATCTTATTATATAAGAGTTTTAAATAATACAATTTTTTTAAATATATGTCTTTAGAATTTTTTTCGTGTATATTAATAAATAAGTAACATTCTTTTAATAGGTAAATAAATAAATATTTTGCTCCTATAACTTCCGAACTCTACTTATTATATTATATTCATAACTATTTTAATTCAATTGTAACGTGGTCGGAGGAACGATCAGTTAAATATTAAATATCAAGTGAGAGTAGTAGTGCTCTATAGATATAATTTCCTTAGCTGGGGGATCGTAGATAACAGAATCATAAATATATTTAAATAAATAGGATTCTACGAGTATTTCAGTTATAATTTAGCTTTATTGAGTTAATAATAATATTACTTACAGACCTGTAGTGACAATGTATCGTAGTTCTACGGAGTTAAGCGTTGGTATTGTATTGAGGTCTAAGGTGCGCAGTGAACTAACTTACTTAAACATTAATTATGTGTCTAGGCTTTACAATTGTGTGTTTGTGTGTGTTAATATTATTTTATTGGTCAGCAGTGAATTTATTGTACTTATATTTGAGGAATTTACATTAATAATTGTTTCGCAATAATCGGTTAAATCAGTTTTATATACCTATCACCTATTTATGAATTAATATTTTCAGTAGGTATAAGTCTGCTTAACAAACTTATGATCAAATCAAAATTAAAATCCATCGGAAATAGTTATTAATGAAAGATTATATAACCATTTATAAGCAGTATGGTACCAAGTTTCAAGGAGATTTCTTAAATTATTATTTTTTTAATGTAACATTATTACTAGAGAATATATATATACTAATTAATTTTTTTTCTTAGTCGTAATGTTTAATCATTTTTTGAATTACATGGTAATACAATATATTTTTTCCGATGGTTATATTATATAAAGGTCATTTTTAACATATTTAGATAAACCAACTGATGTATTTAGATTTACCTACCTATAATGAATGGACTTATTAGTTATTGATAAACATTTAAACTTATGTTTTTTTTTTAATATTTCGATAACGTTTAAAGAGTAACGATAACCCTATATCATTTCTGAATTGTGTTTTAGTATTCTTACTAAATTAGTAAAATAAATTAGATATCAAAATTTGCATTTATACTGCTTATATTATTTAAAAAAAATCGTAAATCAATAATAAAAATTATATTATTCTACAAACTGTTAATTTCAATTTTAAGTATTTATATTATTTATGCATAATTTATGTAATTAGTAGTATCTATTATCGATGATATTTTCCATAAAAAATTGTTAAACATATGTATACAGAGAGAGTTATAACATTTAGGTTAGAATAGTTACATTCATTCATACCTATATTATATTTGATTCATCATATTTTTATTAATATCTGATTATTGCTAAAGTTATTGAATAGGTAGTCGATATTATCTTAATTTCACTGATTCCAACATCTCTTTTTACAAACACATTTGAATTATTTGCACGCTAAAGCCAATTTATATTTATAGTTGCATTCGTTAATGTAAAGTTTGGATGATTTCAGTAATTTTTTATTTTATTTGACCAGCATGGAATTTAAGTAAACAGGAATATTCTTGAAACTTTTATGAATATTGATTGTTGGAAAATTGATACGGTCGTTTTGAACGTGGAATATTGGAACCTGAGTTTCGTGTACTATAAAAAAAAAACAATCTTAAAGCATCTATTTATTGGTAAAATAAGTAGGTACTGTATGAAAGGTTAAATTAATTAATGTCGTAAAATAATTATACGTCTGTAATTTTAAGAATAAATAAATAATAATAATACTATAAGGTGGAACTTTAAAAAAAAATATAACATTAAATGTCCAGGAAAAATGATATTGAATTTAGTTAAACTCATAAGTTTTAAATTAGTAATTATCTATATTATTGTATGTATTGTAATGTATTAAATAATATAACATCATTAATTTGATTTCAGTATATAAACTATTCAAATATAATGACAACCATCACACTTAAAATAATAAAATTGACAAAACAATATTGTTATTAAACATAATATAAAAGAGTCCTAGACACACAAGAAATTCCAAGTATTTGACTTAGCTTCGTCCATTCATGCACAATATTTCTTGTTAGATGATTATTTTTGACATTATATAATTATTATTATTTTTTTTTTTAAATACTTATTTTATGAATGTAGAATATCAGCGGTAACACTTGGAAATTTATCTTCCATAAAACGTAACATGTGAAATTATCGACATAGATTATTCCTCAAAAAATGATGAATTAATAAAATAATTTTTTATGACTACGCATAAAATTTTTATTTTTCGTTGATTGGTTTGCTATATTCATTTTCTTAAATATTGGTGGTTGAAGAAGGTTAACACCTATAACTATATATAATTATAACTAGTAGGTAACGCTGCAAATATCGTTTTTATGGCGGTACTTAGAAAGGAGATTACATTTCTCAAATCATGATAAAAGTTTTTTGATCTGAAATTGCTAAATATAATTTTTCATGTTGGTACTCGCATCGTTCTCCCTAAAAGATAGGTAAACGCGTTTTTTTCACCGCACAAAAACTAATATCAAATTAGTGTAATTAGTGACATTATTTGATTAAGATTCAAATCTGAATTCAGCCGATTAAGTCTCAAGTATCAGTAAAGGCAATTCAAATCAAGCATTGGTATTATTTATTGAATTTTCGGACTCCGGGTAGGTACCCATCCAATTATCATAATCCAAATACCAATACAACTTTAATTATTATTAAATAGTTACCTAATGGTAGTACTTATTTGTATAGGTAAATTGTATCTATAACATATTGTATTAATGTAAATGAATATATGAATATAAATGAGAAGAAAATTGTGTAACTTGAAATATTATACACAATATATTTCAATATTTTTAAGTAGCAATAAAACAAAATATGGCGATAATGATAATTACCTCCATAAATGTTGTTTAAATAGTCCTGAACCTGCTAGAAGTAATGTACCAAAGTACCATCTTGATGCCAAAATAAATGTTTTCTTTTATAAAGAGGCACTTGCCACTAACCTTCAAACAAAACTGGTAGTTCGTTTGTCAAAAAATTTATATACTTATTTCCATTGAGATATCCGTCATAGAAATACGGTTCTACTAAATATTCATCAATAAGGCCACACCAAACGGCAAACATTAATTGACCAACAAGTTTGGACATTACTTTCTAAGTAAGTGTTAATTTCATTCCAATAATGTTGATTATTGCGATTAACTCCATTATTATGAAATCTAGTTTTGTTGATCCATAAAAATATTTGTAAGTGTTTTTGGTTTATTATTCAATTTAATAACCATTTGAGCGACAGAATGTAAACGTCTTTCAAAATACAGCAACTGCTAAATCTTCACATATTTATAAAAATGATACTAATAACGCTTTGCCACACGTTACATTGACGTATATGGAATATTCTGCAAATATTTTAAAATAATAATATTAAATTTTTAACATTTAATTCCAAGAAAATATTAATCCTTATTTGTGTGTTATTGTACGCGTAAAATTTTAAAATTCTTTAATATATTTGTACAGGCCGGGTACGGACAATAATAGGCCGTGATGCCCGGTGTAACAGGCGATTTTTACCCCCCTGTAAATTTTACCGAGGGGGTAAAAATCGCCTGAGGTAAAAATCGCCTACCGTAACAGGCGATTTTTACCCCCCTGTAAATTTTACCGAGGGGGGTAAAAATCGCCTGAGGTAAAAATCACCTACCGTAACAGGCGATTTTTACCCACCTACAAATTTTACTGAGGAGGTAAAAATCGCCTGCGGTAAAAATCGCCTAACATAACCGGCGATTTTTACCCACCTATGAATTTTACCGTAGGAAGGTAAAAATCACCTGAGGTAGAAATCGCCTGTTATACTTAACTTAAGTTAAGTAAGTAATTTTTACACCCTAGCCACCCCTAGGGCCTAGATAGTTATAGCTCCTTTTCTTACTTGAAACAGTTACTTTATTATTTTTAAGACTTCAATTTAAGGTAACTGGTAGGTACTTATAAATCGTTTCATCAAACTTAAATTGCAATATCGAAAATATGCCATCTTAGTAGCCTTTATATAGTAAAATAGGTACCTATAAATTACATTTATATTATTTTTTTACATATGAATAATTCTTTTGAAAAATGTTTACCATACGAGTATAATCATAAAGTATTTTACCTTTATTACCTTATTAGTTATTAACAGGGTTCGGGACAAAATTTGTCCCAATAGAAAATTGGATATCCAATATCCATCATAGATTTAGTGAAACATTGTAGATTATTATACAAATGCGTTTTATAGTGCGGGAAATTCAACTGTACAATTTTACTTTGTTTATTTTTGATTTATTTGCTATATTGACGCATATTTAACTATTTTTAACAATTTATGAATACCTAATAGAATTGTTTAAAATATATTAATTAAACTGTTGAACAATTAATTCCAAAAATTTGTTTTAAGCATAGTTATACTATTTGTTAATTATCTGACGCAAAAATATTACACATTAATGTGATCTAAAAATACTCAAAAAAAGCAATTTGAATTAAACGATAAAAATAATGTAGTTATCCGAGCTGGATATAATCTTAATAGGAGAGCTTTCCTGTTTGAAAACATTAGAAAACATCGAATACTTCAATACAATCACAAAGGTAAAAATTGTATTAATAACAACAAATTTGTAGTTAATATTTACGCACATATAGTAATATTATATTATAACAAATTATGTAAAACAAGAATTTTAAAATTAAATAACTATACATAAAATTATTAATTATTGGAAAATACATCATAATAATATAATAGATATGAATTGAAAATAATAAAATAACGAATATCTCTTACATTTTTTTTAAGTTTGATTTTTAAACATCTAATTAATAAGCTTACTTTAGCATATTTGTTCACTTAATAAATTAATTACAAATTTTTTTATACAACACTTAAAACCACATCAAAGTGTACGTTACCTATATTTCTTATATATATACATCTTTCTGTATGATAAATATTTTTTTTTAAACTAAAGTTTTTGTTAAAAAGTTGCCAAGTGTTCGTTGCTGTTGTATAAACGTAAATTGATGTTTTTAATAATTGAGTTGCAGCAAAAATCTCTACATCAGTACCCCAAACACCTACGAAAATAAAATTTACATGATCCATAATGTTATATTATATATTTAAAAAATGTATATCCATAAAACATAAGTTCTCGATAATTCTGTTGTATTTTTGGTTGTATATAATACATTAGTAAAATAAATCTTACCATCATTATATATTTTATTTTTTTCTAGATAAATATCAATTTCATCCTCCTTGCCAACGTATTTATGGATATTTGTATTAGTCTTGACCACCTAGAGTAATTTAGAAACAAAATTGCTTAAAAAAATATTATTTACATAGATTTTTTCTATTAAATTTGTACATTACATACCTCAGCAATATGTTTACGTATTTCTTTATGGTTTTCCTCTGTGCCTGTTATCCAATATGATAATGCCCTGTATAAACAATTACCATCTCCTAAAATGTTTTTTGTTTCTGCGGGTTCACTTAAAAATTTTCCTCTTCCTTTGAATTTCAAGACTTCAGTTAGGTTTAATTTTAATTGTTCGCATTTTAAAATCTGCCATGGTTTTGCAATTGGATTAAAAACTCGACTTTTATTCATTCCTGAAAGGCTCACCGTGTCATTATTTAAAACCATTTGACTATTTTCTTGTTTTTCAGTATCATCTTTATCTTCATTAACTTCTGTATTCATATTTTCCTCTAATATCTGTCCTTCTAAATTATTTTTTAAATCAACTTCTTTCATATTATCAGATTCTTTAAAATGTTTTAGGTTACTAAGATGTTGTGTTTTGGCTAATGTTTTATTTTTGGATTTTAATGTAACTGTATTTCCGTTGTTAATTGACACAATTGTATAAGGTCCTTCCCATGGTACATATTTCCAACCACCCTTTCTGTCATCTCTCTTTAAATTTCTTACCAAAACTTTGTCATTTTTTTTAAATATTTGACCTGTGTTATGCCGCTTTGAATATGACAGTCGTTGACGTTTTTGGGCCTCTCCGATATTTTTATGTGCGTGATTTTCCATAACGTTCCTCATGTTTATCATTTGATTTAACGTCTTATCAAAATCGTCTTTATTGAATGGATCTTCTGTCTTACATTTATCTTCTTCTTTTCCTTTTTCAATACTATCATCTAAATCAATTGGTAGTATAGCTTCACGTTGGTATAGCATTTTAAATGGGGAATAGCCTGTTGAGGAATGCTGAGCAGTTCGGTGAGCAAATAAAACTCCTTGTAAAATAGAAGGCCATTTATTTACATTGTCTTGTAAAACTTTGAGCAAGCAATTTTTAATTGTTCGGTTTTGTCGTTCGACTAGACCATTTGCCTGTGGATGGTATGCAGATGTAACCCTTTGTTTAGTTCCTGTAAGCCGAGATAGCTCGATGTTAAGTGAATTCAAAAATTCCCGTCCTTGATCGTTGATTTGAATCCTGGGACACCCGTGTCGACAAATAACATCGTCATACAAAAATCTTGCTACCGAAACCGCAGTTTTATCATATAACGGCCTAGCTTCGGACCATTTTGAAAAATAGTCGATAGCCACTATAACATATTTATAACCGTCCACCTCAGGAAGTGTCATTAGATCGACTCCAATTTGTCGGAACACCTATAATAATATTAAATTATAAATTTATATTTCTCAATATAATTAATTTTTAAATTGTTGTTTTGGATTAATAATGTATTATTGTTATTTTTTGAAACACTATGCAATAAAAAATAGTTTTATTTTAGTGTCGAACTTATAAAAATTTCAATTTACCTATTTATTGAAAATAATATTTTCCATTTTTTAATGGATACTTAGGTATAATAATAATTAATCATTAAAATATATAAAGTTACAAGTTCAACAAATTATTTACTATAATATATTTAAAAATTATTTTTCTTCCAGACTATCATATTATTGGGTCACATAAATATTGAGTTCTCATGTGAAAACCACAGAATATAAAAACATAAAACAACCAACCAAAAATATTATTATACAATAATATAATACCTAACTATCACGGTCCGAGATTAAACATTTTTTTACATATTATTTAGTGGTGACCATATGTTTTCATTTTCCAACAAGGCTTTAAATTTCATAGTTTAAATTTTGAGTGAAATGATGAATGTATTGATTATTTTAATGATACCTATGTTTTTTTCTGTTATCATATTTTGGGGCAGTAAAATTTTTTTGATTTTCTACTTCAACATAATTTATGGTAAAAAATTAAACAAAATAATGATATTTAGGAATAGTTAAAAAAATTCCTATGAAATTTGTTTTAACAAAAAAAATTGTGTTTGTGTTTTAGTATAACTAAAAAAAAAAAAATTATATTAATAATACCCATAAATATATGACATTTTCTTCAAATATTCATATTAGCTGTTTATATCTACCATGAAATTTTCTAAATATTTTGACTCTTTTTGAGCTAGTATTGTACATAATCAAATGTTTTTATTATTTTATTTTTAATTTAATTATTATGATAAAACAAAATTCCACTTGGTTATAAAACATGAAAATTTAATACAAGGTTTCTAATTAGATTTAATTTACGTAAAAAAGTTGAACGTAAATCCATAATATTTTTTATGATCATCCGAAACTAGAATTTTAAAAATATTCGCCAAAATCGTGAAAATTTGTAATTTATTTTGAAGTTGAAAATTTATAAAATGTACAATCAATTTGTATAACCTAGGATTGAAGAATTAAAACAAGGTTTCTTATAAAAAAAAAAAATACTGCAACCAATAAATCTAAAAAAATTGTTTACACAATTTTTGTGTAAACAAAGTAAATATAATATGATCGGTGGCGGAGAAATGCATTATTGCTCTCTTGTACTCCAATGAACCTCTGCACCAATAACTACATCGAGGAATATTTTAAAAATATTATTTTGTCTACATTCAGGTCTGACAATATAACTTATAAATTTTTATATGTATCATATAATCTTAACTTGTTATCACATTACCTGTTTTGGAACTTCGATGGATTGCATTTCTGGAACAACTTTCAAAGTAGCTGGATTTACTTTCTGACAAGCAGCACATTCTTGAATGAAAGTACGAACGTCTTCTGCCATATGAAGCCAATAGAATCTAAATATTTATGTAATATAACAAAAAATTACATTAAAAATAACAGATTATGTATTAAAATATGTAGATACATACTGTATAAATATGCATTAAAACTTAACACTAACATATTTTCTTTAATATTTCGTAAAATATCAATTAAATTATGCGAAAGCAAAAATTGCTTATGTTGAGTCGTATGTAAAAATTAATTAATTTAATATTTCAATAAAATGTTAACCTTTTTTTTATCAAGCGTTGTGTTGTGTCTCGTCCTCTGTGAGATGATAATGCAGATGATTCTTCACTTTCGTTGGATCCGCAATGAATCATTTTAATTATTTTAATTTTTTCGGTATTATCGAATACAACACGTGCTTTAGTTTTCTTATAAATTAATATTCCATCTTCAATAGCATAAGGTTTGCACTGTTTCCGAAAATTTGATTTATCATTCCGTTTCTGTATGTACGGTGGATAATTATTATTTATTAAAAATTGCATCACATCTCTTAATTCGGCACGCTTATACTTTCGTTCCGTGTCAATATCATTATTCTTTGCAGCATCAATGTTATCGTCAAATTCTAATAAAAATACATTAAAATGTTATAATATACGGTATTATATAATTAAACTACTTTAAAATTTAGCAGGTCACGTGGGATAATTAATAACATCTAAAAAAAAGTAGAGTGTATATTATAAATATTTGGTAAAAATATCAGGTGTATATAACAATTAATATTTTCTGAATTAAAACAAGAAAACTAAATTTATTTTATCGAAAACCGATGTTGAATAAAACAAGGCTGGGCAAGTTAACGATTTTTTTTAACTCGTTAAGTTATTTTAAAATAATAAAGTTAAGTTAAATTAAAAGTTAATCATATTTTTTTCGTTAACTCGTTAAGTTAAAAGTTAACTTTGAAAAAAAAAGTAACTTAACTTAGTTTAAAGTTAAAATTTTCTAATTTGCAAAAATAAAAAATTGCACACATAATATTAGTTTTTCTACGCTCAAGAAAATTACTGGGGAAATTTTGTACAATGAATAATATTTGATACATAAAATTATTAACTAGCTATCAAAAAACCTACTTTTCCAAAATAAACCTCATTAATAATTTGCATTATTCTTTGCATTAAATCTTTAAACAAGACGTAAGTACTTACTTTTAATTCATCTAACCTATAGAAAACGAAAACACTCTAAATAAATAATATTTATTCCCATTTTTTTTAGTAAAATAATTTATCGATATCTTCTACTTCTACATTATTTCTATTTATAATTGCATATTTTGTATCTTTTTCCATGAATACACAATTATTATTACCTTTCTTATAATTGCAATCTTCTAAATTTCCATGTAGCACATCACTATACATATCACAATCGACAAAATCCAAAGAATTTAAATTCTCCCCTTCATTTTCATTTGTTTGTTTGATATCATCCCATGGACGAAACATCCTGCTGAATCTTTATAAAATTAAAATAGAAATTTTTTGTTTTTTCCGATTTTTTTAAAACTATCGCAAAATTTTTACTTTTGACCTCTGTAATGCACCAATGATATACACTTTACGTCTTTACATAATTTTAAAATCTCAATACATTCATCACTTCGTTTGAATCTAAAAATCAGTCTATCCGAATTTGGTATTGAAAACACCGGTTACTATTTAATCCAAATTGTATGGTTTATGCATTTACCGAAAGGGTTAAATATTTGAAATTTATTTGAAAAGTGTATTTATATATCATTAGCTCGTAAAAATATCGATTTATTCCAATATATTTCGGCCGAGAAATTCAGTGTTTCCGAAATTATTAGTGAACACTGCGGTATACTATGCCTATAGTATAATGTGTACAAGTACAATTCTATAAGCCCCAACTAATAATGCCTTTGAATTACAACGATTACTTTCCATTAAATATAATATAAATTTAACACTTATGACTTTTACATACATAATGGTAAGGATAAATATGGGCTCGGGATAATTTACGTTGCTATAATAATTCACTGAATAAGTGTATAATTTTAAAATTGTTTATTGAATACCTCATAGGTACTATATTATTTTTAAAAAAAGCCAAACTGTTGAATTGGAGGTCTTTGGATTTTTTTAACATTCAGCATATTCTATACGACTATACCTAGCAATTAAAATTTTTACGTATTAAAAAATTATTTTACTAAATAATTGATTTAAGGGTAAATAATCAAAAACTATTTTAAAATATGCAATAAAAATCAATAAATCTTAAAAATATGCATTTGTAGAAATAAATCCCAAAATATGCAAAAATATGCACAATAAAGTTTTAAACTTTAACTCCAAACACCACAACACAAATTTTTACTAGATCAGATTTATTCTTTTTACTTCCCGAACAAATATACAATTGCATAAATACCCGATCCCTGGTTATTACTTATTTTATTTAGTTATATTAAAAGTACATTAATTATAATATAATACCTAATTAAAATATTTTTATTTAGGTACTTACCCTTTACGGAGATTATAAATGAAGATTCTGATAAAAAAAAATCGATAATTTAAATATCGTACGCACAACACATATGTTTACATTAAAATATACACATTAAAAATTTGTAACACCGTGTTGAAGTCTTCAGAACGAAGGTGAATACGGGAATGAAAATAATAATCTGAAATTAGTCTAAAATGTCTTTAATGGGTCCTATATTATTATTTTTTGTCCCCTTCTTCCCTCATCTCTAAGATATCAGATATTGACATTGCATTACTTTTTTTTACCAAGAAGTTATAAGCTGTTAACTATAGTATAGTTGATATGGGTATGGGTTTAATGTTTATCAACATTTTTTGGTATGTTCTTTATGCATACTAAGCGCGTCTAACGCGTATGGCTCTACTTACTGTATAGTGTATTGTCACAAGTAACAATACATAACAATAGTCTATCTACCTGTCTAACTATTACGAACCGTTGAGTAGTATACGTATAGTAACGTTTTGGTTATCGCCAACCGCCATTATCGGTTACCTTTGACAGACGGGTCACTGTGACTCATAGAGTATTCTATGCTGTGACTGCCGTACCTTTAATATAATCCAAATTAAATTTTAACCTTATACTATTCTTTGAATTCTTTTTCGTAATTTATTTTATTGAAGTAGTATTTGTGGCGATTTTATTATTATAATACAGGCACATAGCATTGCATAATGTTTTTCACTTTTAACTTGGCTTTCAATGATTACATTCTTTGACAAACAAGACTATAGATTTCTGTTGCGGTTCTCCAAAGTGTCTTGGACTGTTGGATATTAGTTAAAAAGTTATCTAAAACGTTTGCATTTGTTATATATCAGCTATAATACATATGCTTTTCCGGTGTACAATTAGTACACACTAGATCAGCGGTTCCCAATCTTTTTCCCATCACGACGCATTATTATTAGTTATTATAAGTCACGGCACACTTTGGATAAATATTAGATCGTATATAATCAAGGGTTAAGTATTATCTACTTATCGAATAATAAGTTCAAATTGTCACGGCACACCTTTCAAATTTCACGACAAACTAGTGTGCCACGGCACGCCCTTTGGGAAACACTGCACTAGATATAGGTATTATGTTATGCAGTTATTACAAAAGCCAAGGGATAACCATGTTAAATTTGTAACATTAATATGAATATTTATTTATTTTTTTTTTTTTTATTATGATCAATTTTATTTTATGTTTTAACAAATTTTATCATTTTTTTATCGGTAATTACTTACCTAAGTATAATATATTATTGTAGGTACCTAGATACCCTACCTACATAAAAAATCAAATTAAAATGTAACTAAATGGTCTAAATGTAATATTATGAAAAAAAACCATAAAATATTAAGCAAAATGTTAAAATATTAAGTAAAATTGTGTTCTTAATTTTAACATTCTAAACTTCAATAATTGATGTTATAAAAAAAAATTAAGTACATGAAATATACTAAAAAAAATATTAAAAACGGATAAGTTAGTTATAAGTTATAACTTTATAACATAAGTTGGATAGCCACAATAATAAATTTAAGTAGTTCGCTAATTCGATAATTAGGTACCTACTATTATTAGTATTATTCAAGTATTTGGAACACATTAATTAATTTTTGCAGTTTTGTATAATTTCTGGTAAGTAATTCAAAAAGAAATGATCTATAAAAGTAGGTTTTTCTCATAATCTTCTTAAACGTTTAAAAATTAATCGATTAAGAAAAAAAAATTTTTCCAGTGTTTTCAAGCTTAATAAGAATAAAATCGTCAAACATAACAGGCGATTTTTACCTCCTCAGTAAAATTTTACCTCATGTGATTTTTACCTCCCTACGGTAAAATTTATAGGGGGGTAAAAATCGCCTATTACGGTAGGCGAATTTTACCTCAGGCAATTTTTACCCTCTCGGTAAAATTTATAGGGTGGGTAAAAATCGCCTGTTACGGTAGGGGAATTTTACCTCAGGTGATTTTTACCCACTAGGTAAAATTTATAGGGGGGGTAAAAATCGCCTGTTAGGGTAGGCGAATTTTACCTCAGGTGATTTTTACCCACTAGGTAAAATTTATAGGGGGGGTAAAAATCGCCTGTTAGTGTAGGCGAATTTTACCTCAGGTGATTTTTACCCACTAGGTAAAATTTATAGGGGGGTAAAAATCGCCTGTTACGGTAGGGGAATTTTACCTCAGGCGATTTTTACCCACTAGGTAAAATTTATAGGGGGGTAAAAATCGCCTGTTACGGTAGGGGAATTTTACCTCAGGCGATTTTTACCCCCCCGGTAAAATGTATAGGGGGTATAATTCGCCGGTGACACCGGTACCGAAATACTTCGTACGCAAGAACACTCACACACCGACCGATATGTATAGCGTATAATATGTATATAGCAACTCAAGAATAGTGAACGGGATCGCCGAGCAAATACTCTGATTGCTAGGTAGTGTGCGGTGAGTAGGTGTGTATGTGTATGGGTCTGTATTTCAAACGAATAATAAAATGGTAACACGGTAGTTGGTAATAATAGATTGCTATATAATACAAAATTTCAAAATAATACACGATAAAATAATAAACACGGCAACCGAAAGGTATATAAAAAGGTATAATAATATGGCCCTCCTGGCCCAACAGGTAAAAATATAATATAATGCTGCTATATGAGCTCGTATAAGTTATTAAATATAAATAATACTAATATAAGTAAAAAACTCACAATTTTGTCGGTGCTCGGCTGGCCAGCTGCTACCTAACCTTGACGCGGCCCCGCGTAATAGCCGTTTGAATTCAAACGGTCTTTGCGCGGCAAACCACGCAATTACTTCTCTTTTCAACCGCCAATCGACGACGGACGACACCGACACGCGATAAGCGCGACTGGAACCGTCGATCCGCCGAGACTCCGAACCGGTCGACAGGAGTGTGAGTTCTCTGACCGACACTGAACGACACACGCTCCTCACCACCCCGCTATTTTGATTTTCGTGTTGATCATTTTCTGGCGGTTGTATTTTCAACCACCACAATAAAAAAATCATTATACCGCGAACTGTTTGTGTTTTTCTTTTCACCACTTCCTACACTAGTGACACCACTGACTCACGCGGTATCCGTCTAGGACCGCCACAAAATTGGCTCCCCGAACAGGAATCACCGGTAAGTGAATACTTGGTATCATTTACTTACCCCAATACTACCCCCATCACATTCCCCTGTTGTGCAACTTGCGAAAAACTCCCGATTCCATACGACGGAAACATTGTTTGCAGGCTATAACGGAAAAACCGGCGTTACGTAACTTTGAAGTACGTAACGACGGTCCGCGCCGCCCGACTTACGGAAGCACCGACTTCACCGCGCGCGACTCCGCAAACACGGACAGGTAGGAACGTTAGAGCGCGAGAAGGTCGTACAACCACCGCCCAGCACCACCACCCACCCAACACCGCCACGCAAGTACCCGGGACAAAAATATACAAAACCGGACTGCATTCGTAATCGCGATAGTCGACTGGACAATGCACACACGCGCAGCCACGACAGACGTCACGAAAACCGGCTAGTGTAATCACTCGGCGAGCATAACAACAACAGACCCACACTGACCTACATTCGTACGTAAATAAACACTGATAAACGGTCAACAACAACAACTGCATTACATATTTTCCCGTCAATAACACCGGAAAAACAACCGGACGAGATGTCGGGAAAATACATTAATGAGTTGACCGTTGCGGAATTACGTTACGAGTGTAGACAGCGCGGGCTACCGGAACGGGGCGTGAAAGACGCTCCCGAAATCCGATTGTCCCAGCATTTCGCGGATATGGACCTGCAGGCCAACGCCATCCGGTTCCAGCCTATGGAGACCATTAGGCCAACCGGAAGTGTCTCGGATTTGAGTCAGGCGTACCATGCCGGACCACTCGAGACCACAGCGGAAGACCAAACAGACACCCGCCAACCGCTAAACACAACCAACAAACAAGCCGCGGACATAATCCAAATGGCCCGCGGTATAATTCAGGAGGAACGGCAATCGGCAGCGATCTCAACGCATGTGCACAGTTTGGAATCACGACTGGCCATGCTTGAGGGCCACATGATCCGTTTTGGCGACGACCAACGTCGCATAGCAGAGACAATGTGACGTCTGGAGATGGGTATATCACACCAAACACCGGAACCACAACTGGAAGTACCATCACCGTCCCACCACCAAAGAACCATGTTATCAGGACAACACCGGAATATACCGGAATTATCAACAACCGATAACGCACACCAACATCCACACGTGAATATATCAAACGCGACGAACTACGGAACGAGTTGTCCCGCGGCACGCGAACCGCCAGCCGCGGCACACCAACACGCCGACCGATCGTTACGGTTTGATAACGTGTCGAGTCAGCACTATACCACCACCACCACCACCACCACCACTACCGCAACCAAAACCGGCATACAAACAAGCCGGCCAAGTCCGGACACAACGCCCGCTCCACCAACCGCGTACACGGGACGGTACGGCTGGAAAACCGCCACCGCCTAACCCGTGAGGGTACTGCGGAGGGCCGCACTGGAACAGTGACTGCCCCGGGCACACACCGACTTTGGTAAACGGAAATTGAGCCGGCGGACATTTGTCCGCGCCGCCGCCTCATACACACACACACACACACACACAACCACGCCACCACCAATAACGTTCGGCATTACGGACGGGGATATAACTGTCAAACGCTCATCGACAAGCTCGGCGTCATCAGATATATCATCCGCCCACACACACACTATTTCATTAAGTAGTAGGTCGTCACCACCACACACAGACCACTATCTACTATGAAATTCACACGTGCACCGTTGGAACATACAAGTAGTACAGAGGCAACCGAAACGGACGCTCTGATAATGGCGGTGCAAACCGCTCACCAGAGCACCGGAAACGCGGTTCAGAACCAGTTGCCCCGCTACAGTACACAACCAACGACGAGTAACGAAAAACGAACATGCCCCGACAATATTCCGATCCCCGCGTTCGAGCTCGAATTTATTCGATTTTTTATTTATTTTAACTCCACGAGATGCAATGTCGGCAGGATTCTCATTAGTACGGACGTGCTTCCACTGCCAAGGTTCGGTAATTTCGAGTATCTGGCTCACCCTGTTTGACATACTCGTATGTCTTGAGCCGTTTGCTGTGACTGTTCAGCCACCCCAGTACGACTGTTGAGTCTGTCCATAACTGAAAGGAATGTATATTGTTCCTCCATGCATCTGCTACCTTCTTTGCAAGCTCTGCTAACAGCAATGCCTCATTTAATTCAAGACGTGGTATCGTCGCTGCCTTTAGCGGCGCTACACGAATTTTGGCACATATGAGCTGCGATTGATATATGTATATCGTTGATTCCTCTCGTTCTTATGTAAACGCATGCTCCGTATGCTTCTTCAGACGCGTCTATTCAATTACTAGATAACTTCTGCTTTTAAACTCTGCTATATCCATAGCTATTTTCTGAAATGGAATACTTGAGACATCATGTTGAATAATAGGTTCTTTTACCTTACTATTGCTAAACCTTAAACATAACCTACAGTTTCCTATAAAGTTTTCAATTTGACTTTTCGTTCCAGGCCAATGAAATAATTGATTTGCTTTAGCTACAGTTTTTGACATACCCATATGAGTTCCGTGCAACTTTTCAACAACATATTTCCTCAGATTATTTGGAACTAATAACTTCATACCATAATATATTTATTCATTATTCACAATTAAATCATTTTTTATTTTGTAATAATATTTTAATTCTCCCTCACTATTACATTTCTTTGGCCACCCTCTCTTCATAAATTCTAGGACCTTTCCTAATACCTCATCCTTTTTTGTTGATTCAATGAATTCACTTTCTTTATTATTTTTAAACTCTATTTTCATTTAATCTAAAGTATGAACCACATCATCTAATTCATCACCTTTAACTTCTCTTTTTATATAATTCCTGCTTAAATAATCTGCTACATACACGTATTTACCAGGTAAATATTGAACATCAACACTATATAGAATAATTTTACTCTTAGCCTCCTTAACCTATTATTTGGAATTTTATGAATTTCTTTTTTCATAATAGATACTAGTGGTTGATGGTCAGTATTTACTTTAATCCTATCTTGTCCATAAATTAAGTAATGAAACTTGGTACAGGCAAATACTATTGCTACCATTTCTTTTTCAACCTGTGCATAGTTAATTTAATTTTCACTTAAACAACGTGAAGCAGAGTGAACTGGTTTCTTATTTTGGAAAATACAACACCCGACTGCCTTTTCCGACGCGTCAGTCTGTATTTCAAACGAATCTTTTAAATTAAAATTACTTAACATAGGCAAATTACATAATATTTCTTTTAATTGATCAAAACTGTGTTGTTGATTTAAATCCCACTCCCATAAAATATCCTTTTTTAATAACACCCTAAATGGTGTAACTAACTCAGATAAATTGGTAATAAAACCACGAAGGTAATTTATCATGCCTAAATAAGACTGCAATTATTTTCTGTTCTTTGGCACTTTTAACTCTAATATTGATGTTACTCTATCCTTGTCTGGCTCCACTCCTTCACTTCCAAAGATAAAACCAAGAAACATAACTTTTCTCCTCATAAATTGTACTTTTTTCGGATTAAATTTAATATTATTCTCTCTAGCTCTTTTAACTACATTTTCTAATGTTGCATCATGCTCCACTTTAGTACTACCTGCTATCAATATGTCATCAATATACACATTTACATTTTTTATTCCTCCAAAATGTTTACTAGTTAACTCCTGAAATTTTTCTGGGGCTAAAGTTAACCCAAATGGTAGTCTAAGAAATTTAAAACATCCAAATGGTGTACTAAAACAACAATATTTTTGTGACGCCTCATCCAATCTACATTGATAAAATCCATCTTTCAGATCTAGAACTGTAAAGTATTTCTTTCCCATTAAATTAAGTTTAATCTGTTCTATTGTTGGAATTTCATATCTCTCACGAACAATATATTTATTGATTTCTCTTGGATCTAGGCATACTCTTATACTCTTATCCGGCTTTTCTATAACTATCATATTACTTTGCCACTCACTTGGTTGTTCACATTTTTCAATTACATTCAATTTGCACATTGCTTCTAATGTTTCTTTCAACTTTTCAATAATTTTAAACGGTACTCTTCTTGGTGGACACGATTTAGGTACTGCATTATCTACTAATTTAATTGATATACTCTCAGGAAAACTACCTAGTCCTGTGAACCCATCTGCATTATTTTTTATAAATATTTCCATATCTTCAACATCATTATTTATTTCATTTATTTGCAACAAATTATAATTCATTTTTATACAATCTTTTAATCCTAGTATAGGCAAATCATCATATTCAATCACACAATCACTTCAAAGTTAGTTTCAATTTCAGTATCTTTATTTTTTACAGTCACTCTCACTCTTCCTAAAGATTTAATTTGAAAACCCCCAAATGATTTTATTATTACTGAAGTTTCTTCCAATTTTTTGTTCATTTCTTTAAAATATTTATAAGGCATTACATTTAGTTGTGCACCTGTATCCAATTTCACTAACATTTCTTTATTTTCCACTATTATTAGATCTGTCCACATGCCGTTTTTAGCTATTTCTACTGAGTCTAAAGACAAGAATGTACTTTCTTTTTCATTCTCTATTTTCAATTCATTTACTTGTTTACTGCTCACTTTTTTATTTCTACATTTTACAGAAAAATGATTTATTTTTTGAACATATATTACAAATTTTACCATATGCTGGACATTCTTTAAGTCCATGCATCCTACCACATTTATACAATTAAATTTATTACTACCTGTATCCTGTGACTTCTGATCCTCCTGTAACTGTGTGTTTCCTGCTTGTAGATTAAATTTTTCTTGTTGTTGCCACTTTCCCATAGTTTTCTTTGTTGTAAATTTTCTTTCCTGTTCCACAATATCTATTTTATTCTCATTTTCATGAATAATCAGCTTGCGATTTATTTCACCCTGTTCAGTTGATTGTCAGTATTTCACCACCTTGTCCAATGGTAAATCTTCTCTCAACAGTCTTGCTTGAAGGTCCTTGTCACATATTCCAAGTACAATTTGTGTTCGTAACAGTGCTTCTTCTGTGTCATTAAAAGAACATGATTTAATTAGTTCTCTCAAGTCCGCATAATACTTATCGAATGTCTCAATTTCACTTTGTTTTCTCATAAAAAAACTTATAATGCCCCATCACTTCATTTTTTTTAGGTACGCAATATTCTTCCAGACTTTTAAAAATTTCACTAACCGTTATTGTTTCTAATTTGAACGTGTTATACAATTTAAGTCCATCTGCTCCTATTAAATTTAACAATCTGGCCACTTGAACTTTTTGGTCCTTATCGTATGTTTCGGTTGCTGTAAAATATACCTCAAATTCCTGTTTAAACTGTTTGAAATTTTCATGAAGATTACCAGTGAACTTCAAATATGACGGCTTGTTGTACTCCATAATCGTTATCCGTTATAATCCTCGAATTCGTAATTGTTACGATTGTTACCTTGTTTATTTCAGGTTCATCGACTGCGCCATGTTTTATATTTGTCGTATATAAAATATATTATACTGAATAATATAGAACACTGAAGATATTATAATAATTTTATATTTATTTAATTATTCGACATTTTTTGATAATGTGTGTTACTAGTCTCACACACACACATTCATGGCACTGTTGTTAACATTTTCTGACAACAGTTCTACCACATATTACAGGCATGGACACTTTCTGACCGTTGTTCGGCGAAGTATCTTCATTTGATGAGTTCGGAAGATCATCCTCCTTCTGTCTTGTTGCTCCTGATTTCTTCTCTTGATGGAGTAGGGTGCTGTGCCTGCCCTTACATGTTTGACAACTATATTTTGATTTAAAATAATCCTTTGAGTGGTATGGTGATAGACAGTTGAAGCACAGTTTTGCGTCTCTTACAATTGCCAAGCGACTATTGACATCTAACTCCTTGAATGAGTCACAGAAAAATAACCAAAGCTTACCCGAGCAGTGGGTATACTTGTTGTCACGGTCGTTTTTGTTGGTTAATAGTGTCAATTTTGCAGGGTTGTTATTGATCTTGTATCCCCTTGGTTTTGTATGAGGTACAGAATTATTGATGGTTCCCTCCCGTTTGGAACAACATTGGTTTTCATTGCCACACAGCGGCCTGCAAGAAATTCTTCTAGATCTACACATCTTGGAAGTTGATTATTCCTCTGATGTAGTTGCCATCTATGTAATGTGTCCTTGTCTAGTCTCATGCTGATGATAGTAATTAGTCAGGCATCCCATTTATCCACAGGTTGATCTAATGCCTTTAAAGCTGCAATATGCGTGCATACATGTGAATGTAGTTGTTGAAGCTCGGCTGCTGTTGCATTTTCTACGTGTGGAGATTCTAATAATGATTTGATGTGAGACTGTATGGTTAGGCTCTTATTATCATATCTCTGCTTAAGCCGTTCAATCGCCACATAATAGTTAGCATCCGTCATGGGAACCGCCTTGATTAGACCTAGAGCTGCACCAGTAAGATATGATCTGAGGTAGTAAAATTTGTGAGCCGATGTAAAACTATTTTCCTCGTGTATTGCAGATCGGAAGGAGTCGAAAAAGGGTTCCCAATCTTGAATGTTCCCGCCGAACTCCGGAATTTTTATGGGTGGTAATTGTATCCGTGACTGGGTTGCTGACGTTTTCGAGTTATGTGAGGTATCATGACCTGAAGAATTATGACGCCTTTCGTTAGTTATAGTTTCCTGAATCCTAGAATGTGCGGCAAAATAGTTTTTTTTAAACTCTTCTCTTTCCTTCTCTTCCTCCGACGGATACTCGGTATTGAGTAGTTCTATTTCTGACTGTACATTGTCAAATTTCCTATTTATTTGTGCTAACTCCTCTTGCATAAACTCTAACAATGACAAGGCCTCAGTCTTTGGATCAAAGCTATTGATAAATTTCAATGTACGAGTGAGTGCACCCTTACCCTAGCGATTCGCGCCCACACAATTATAAAAAAGTGGCGATTCGCGCCCACACAAAATATAATATAATAAATGTGGCGATTCGCGCCCACACAAAATATATAAATGTGGCGATTCGCGCTCACACAAAGGTAATAATAAAAAATAAATGTGGTGATTCGCGCCCACACAAAATATAAAAGGATGGCGATTAGCACCTTACACAATATAAAAATATACAAAAAAATGTGGTGATTCGTGCCGACACAAAAAATATAATATTTTTACGGCGATTTGCGCGAGTAGCATAAGAAAACTGTTGTGCTTATCATTTACACACTGGAACTGGATTAACTTGGTTGGGCGGCCGTGCTAACTAAATTCGCTTAACAGCGGCGGCCGATCGCACGTAATCTACATATTATATAATACACGATAATTAAAACAGAAACAATAACACAAAAATAAATTGAGATATCTTGTGTGTGTGTGTGGGTTGGCGGCGAGATATCTATAGTAATTACTACTCATTAATGAGCGCTACTATCAAATTGTCGCGGCGGCGACAATATAGTTAAGTAAAATCATTAAAATATAATTTAGTATGTACCTTTATCAAATGTTTTTGTTTTATTTACTATATATTATATATATTTACTTGTATTACAAATTATTTATAAGATAAGGTTTAATTAAAAAGGTCATCATGTGAATTATGGTATCTAGATGGAGAGCTTCCGACATGATATTTGATACCCCGACTTCTCGTTTGTCCGTTTCATAGAAACGGTATTCGGATACAATGTATATGATTGATAGGAGTGTACCACAAATGGTACATATTGGTAGGTATTCTCGCTTCATCAAAGTGTCTTCCTTCGAAAATTTACTTGATTCACTGTTGATGTAGTTTTTTAATCACCAAGGAGGCGTCTGTATAATTTCGTTTTTGATAACGTCCATATTTAGGAATGGGAGTTTTTTAGTGCATCTGTCGTCTGTTTCAATGCCTTAAAGCTATTTTGAAAGCGTCTAGTTGCAAGTAACGTGGAGCTATGAAGTCTTCTTATGTCGAATGGAGCAACGCTGTACAACTGTATTAAGGACGCTGGGAATAGGGATGGAGCTATAGGCTCCGATGACAAGCATTAGTCCCGTATTGTGTGCAGTATTAATCATTTTAAGGGCTGATGTCTTAGAATCTATAAATAGAAATAAATATATTTGAATTTAGATAGAATTAGTGCTTAATATATTTGTAATAGACTACAAGAGTTACTTCCCCATGATTTGTGTGCTAGACATTTGAAGATATTCATACTTATGAGTTATAAGTTATGGCCGAGTCATGTTTATATCTTGGTATGGAAAAGTAGTAATGGATGAGGACGAGGTTGAGGTGATTGCCTCGTTTGCCAGTGCATATTTGATAAATTATCTCATTAGAGGGGTTAGGTGCTTCAATGGCTAGAAAGGCGCGTAGGGAGTTCCTGATTATTAGAATTTTATTTGCGGAAGTTTTACAAATAATAATGCTTCTTTGAGGGCTCAAGTTTCCACAGTGAAGAAAACTGGCTTCAGGGAGTAGTTCGAAGCATTTTGAAGTATGGTTTGTGTAGTATGCAAATCCTACTCCCACACTGGTTTTGGAAGTATCAGTGAAAATATGTTGAAATCTTGGAATTCGGTGTGTAAAGTTTCATTAAAGATTGCTGTGACTGTGGCACTTGGAGTGCTGTTCTTTTTAGAATGAAGAAACTGCGTGTTAATTTTAGGAGAACATTGCCAGAAGGGGGGTTGTTGTAAACAGAGAAGATGTCTCAATGTCTGCGTTGATAAGGTAATTTGAATTATTACATAGTTTGATGTATGCATCTATAATTTTTTTACGGTTCATTGATATACTGAGGCTAGGAGAGGAGGTGATTATTTGTGATGTTATTTGGTGTTCAAGGTTTTTTTTTTCTTGCAGCATATTTTAAGACTTCTTTATTTCTTTGAATCTGTAGAGGAGACTCACCTGCGATACAAAGAATACTAGGAACTAGACTGGTGCAGAAAGCTATGGAAAATCTGATTCCTTCATTATGAATAGGTTGGATAGTTCGAGTAGGAAATGTTGGAGTTGTCTGAGTAGTAGATTAATGAACCCTAGTTGATTTTGGATAAGATGAGCAATTTGTATATGGTGAGAAGGCTGTTTCTGACAGGCTTTTCTGAGCCCCATGTATTGTGAGACAACGTTTTGATGACTATCATTCTGTTCTTACATTCAGTTTTGAGATTTTTGAGGTGAGGCACCCATGAGAGTTTGCTGTCAACGGTCATCCCGAGTATGCGGATTGTTTGATTTTAGAGTTGTTTAAGTAATAAGTATAGATGATGGAGTGTTTCATTTTTTTTTATGATTAAAAATTATGCTATGGGTTTTGGGCGTTTTGGCTGAAAACTTGAGGCCTGTGACTGGAGACCAGTGTGATAGGGTTTTTAGCGTGGTTTGAAGGAGAGCTACTGTAGTTTTGATATTCTCACCTCTGCAATAAATATTGCAGTCGTCGGCAAAAATGTACTTTTTATATGAGGCTGTATGTTATCAAATATGTCATTTTAATAATGTAACACTTATTGATGCTCCTAGGGGTATTCCATTCTCAATGTCTAAATGTTTAGAGAGCACATTCTCTAGTTTTACCTGGATATTTCGATCAAGAAGAAAATTGTGAAGGAAATTTAGCATGTTTCGTGTAATATTCCATTTTTGGATGGAGGATAATACATTTTTTTCATACCATGTAGGCCTTTTCTATGTCTAGAGCGATTAGGATTAGGTGTTGTTTTCTTATTATTGCTTCGGTTATGTCTGTGTGAAGTGTAGATAAGATATCTTGAGTTGAATGGTTTTTGCGAAAGCCACATTGTTGTTTTGTGAATTTTTTCTTCGTTTCGAGAAACCATACTAAGCGTTTATTTATCATTTCATTGAGTACTTCGCTAAGAGTACTAATAAGCGATATTGGACGGTAGCTGTGAATATTGAATTTATCTTTTCCTGGTTTTGGTATATGGATTACGGATGCATGCCTCCATTGGTTAGGAAAAATTCCATTGTTCTAGATTAGGTTATAAATTGCAAGTAGAGTGTTAATTGCGATGTCGGATAAGTTCTTCAAGGAGGTAAAAAGTATATCAGTAAATCATAAATATCAGTTTTGTCAATACTACTATAAGACATCATTATAAAAGATGTGATACTGAAAATAATATACATATTATGTATATTGTATAACGTATAACGTATATTTTAATATTAAGTATAAATATGAATATTATAATTTACAAAATAATTAATGCTGTAGAAATAGACAAAGTATGACCTGACTTTTTTTTTGTAAAAATTCCCAAAATAATGTGCCACGTTCTGTATATAATCATCGATAGATATTTTATTATTTTATATTTTCTAATTATATTTTGCATAAAAATGTATTAGATCCTGAGCAGAGTGATGAATGTATTAATCTTACAATGTTGTATGTATGTTTTTTTTTTGTGTCTGTATACACGATAAGTTGTCGAAATAACACTATGATTTTCAGCTTCTGTAGCTTTTCCTTACAAATCGGAAATTGCAAGTTATAATTATACATCACCATTTTGTGAACTCAGAAATCAAGGCCTATCTACTTTAAGAAATGTATTGATTTTACAATGATATGTGTGTTTTTTTTTTTGTGTGTTTCTGTGTACAGCATAACTAGTCGAAATAATGCTTCGATTTCAAACTTTGGGGGTGGTTTCCGATGTAAAAGTGAAGATCCTTGGTGCATTATAGAGGTCAAAAGTAAACATTTTTCAAAAAATCGAGAAAAACAAAAAAAAAAATGACAGACAAACGGTAATTTTTACGCAAAATCAGTTTTCGACCAAATCGATTTTTTATATGGTTGTAATTCAAAAACTAATCACTGTAAATACTTGAAATTTTCATCAAATGTTTATGGTAATGCTATCTATATACAGTTTAATTTTCAAACATTTTCGACTTTTTTTGAGTTATTTATAGACCACTGATGTTTTCAATTTTTTTTTTGAAGTGTCGGTAAAAAAATGTTGGACGACCAAAGAGCTTGAAAATTTAATACAAGGTTCCTTAAGAGTTGTTCTTATTGTAGCTAAAAAAAAATTAAAAATCATAAGTCACAATTTTTTTTAATAAGCATTTATAGTTCAAAATTTTACGAAATCTGTCAAAAACGCGAAAAATTGCAAGTAATTTTGAAGTTGAAAAATCATTTATAAATATTTTGCGTTTACAAATAAGGATTAAAAATACAACACTAAGTTATCCATAAGTTTTCCTTCAAGTAGCTATAGAGAAAACTCGAAGCATCATTATAGGAACAATTTTAAATGCGTTTGAATTTTAAATTTTTACGAAATAGCGTACCGATAACGATTTATCCTGAAACGATTTTAAATATTTGTTATTATTCAAAAAGTATAAGTTGTAGATACTTGAAAATTTTATCAGTTATTTAGATTGGCGTTTTCTTTACATGATTCAATTTTCAAAATATTTTGACTTTTTTTGAGATATTTATAGACAACTGAAATTTTCAATTTTTCTGAAAATTTTCTTTTGAAGTGTCGATAAAATTTTTTGGCCGTATCAAAATACTTGAAAATTTAATACAAAGTTCCTCATAAGTTATTCTTATAGTGATTAAAAAATTATAAAAATACATGTTCAAAATTTTTTTTATTAGCATCTGAAGTTCAAATATTATTAACTTAATACGTAAAAATTATGGCAATTTTCAAATTACCTTAGATAGAAATTCATAAGTTTTTCTTTTTAGATTTGAAAATTAAATACAGGGCTCCTAACACATTGTAACAATAACAGTTGAAAAATATTAAAAATACATAGGCACGATTTTTTTCTATAAGCATTTAAAATTCAAACTTTGACTAAATACGTAAAAATTACGGCAATGTTCAAATTATCTTAGAAATTCATAAAAGTTTTTCTTTTTAAATCTAAGATTTGAGAATTTAATATACAATGTTCATAATATATTTTTACAATATCAGTTGAAAAATAAAAGAAATGCATAGTCACATTTTTTTTTACAAGCATTTTAATTTTAATTTTGACAACATACTTAAAAATCACGAAAATTCGCAAATTATTTTAAGCTAGAATAAATTCATAAAAAATGTTCTTTTTAAATCTAAGATTTGAAAATTTTTAATAATCTATAATATACCCTAGACAGATAAACCATCTCCGTTCAGAATCGTTTTTCGTATACAATGATACCTATCATTGCATTCAAATTTAACCTACCCTAGTCAGAGGTTCACCCCACCCCCTAATGTACAGCAGAGGGCTGGAACCCGACTGAGCACGATTGACCTTTTTCACAACCCGATTGAGCATGGTTGGAATCAAACAATTGGAACCCAAAAAACCCCCCAAAACAACTCGATTGAGCACGAAAATAGGTGCGACGTTGCCATTTTGTATCGTATAATATTAATATTAAAAAATAAAATACATTTGAATGTAATAAAATAAAAATTGTTTAATGGGTTTTAATCACATATTACATATGTACCTACGTCAGTTAGTTTATTATATTATATTACAATGACAATTAATTCCGTTAAATACTGAATATAAAAATACATAATAATAATAGATTGTTGCGGTACAATCATTTTTTGTATACATCGCCATTTCAACAATTCATCATTTTTCCTGGACCCAATAAACCTGTACTTGAAAACTCCAACATTTGCCAACTCTTTACCTCTCTCGGATAAAATAATTTTTATTTCATTATTTTCCATATTTTATTGTAAAATTCGCACACTACCGCACTACGAGCACGCGCGAGACAACAGAACAGACTGTGACCAAGTCTTATTTACAGCATAGGTACATACAATAACAGTTAATCACAATTTAGTGCAATCGTTGTAGATAAAATTCTGGTTTCCTATCTATCCTAGTTATTTTCAACTTCCGTGGGTATGCCTACCCATCGATCGATAATAAAATCGTTTTCGACTAATATAGTAATATGTTAGTAATTACCTATTGGTAATACCTACACAACATACGTAGGTACTAGTGAAAATCTGACAACGTTTTTTTTGTTTTTCTCGATTTTTTTGAAAACTGTTGGAAAATGATTACTTTTGACCTCTATGATGCACCAAGGATCTTCATTTTTAGAATAATATTTATAAAATTGAAATACCGGGAAAAATAAATAATCATGATGATAATTTTTTAATTGACATAGGAGCAAGTATAACTATTATCAATAATAATAATATTTATTTAAATGAAATTGTACTACCATTAGAAACTGGCATTAGTCTCGAGGCTGCAAGCCTGCAAATAATACTAGTTTGAATATAGTTGAAAAGTCATTGGTAGAAATTGTTAGGGATGGATGTATTAACAAAATTAAAAGTTATAGTTAATCTTAATAATAATAACATAGTTTTTATATTAAAAAAACAAAGCGAAACATTTAAGTGGGACGTCAATAATAGTTTTAAAGTAATTCAATTATTAAATAATCAAAAATACAAAAAACATGAAAATAATCATAAATTATAGGAATTAGATTTAATTCCACCAGACAGTTTTTCGAATTGTAAAAATGAAAATAATAATGAACGGTATATTCATGAGTTTGTAAAACGGTTTACAAAAGGACCACAGGCACCAGGAGATGGCGATTGTGTGGCACACGCGTTAAGAATATGTTTAAAAAACTTAGGATTTTCTTTATCCAATCTAAATATTTTGAAATTAATAGGTATTGAAAAATGTAAAACAGGATATTATTTAACAGACGAAGATCTTGCTTTTATTTGTGACACATTAAATAAGAACTTAATAATAATCAATGAAAATTTCACTACTAACAATGAAATAATAAATTCAGCATTAGTATATTGGAAACCAAACAGACAAACAATTCGCATTTTTCATGAGAAAAATCACTGGCACCCAGGAATTTTAATCACTAGGTAATTGTAATTTGTAGAGAGTTTAGAGAACGTATTACCTACTTAACAAATCTATTAATTTTGTTTTTCCCTCATTTATATATAGTAATTAACAAATGTATAATAAATTATGTAAACATATCTGGGTAAATGGGTATAAATAATAAGTATAATAATAATAATAATTTCATAAACAATTTTAAAACCGACACTTCAAAAAAAAATTCAGTGATTAGTTTTTGAATTACAACCAAATAAAAAAATCAATTTGGTCGAAAACTGGTTTTGCGTAAAAATTCCAGTTTATCTGTCTTTTTTTTGTTTTGAAGCATTATTTCGACTAGTTATGCTGTACACAGACACACAAAAAAAAAAAAAAAAAACACATCATTGTAAAATCAATACATTCATCACTTCGTTCAGAATCTAAAATGTCATTAGCTTTAGGCCCCATACTGGAGGAAAAAGTTTTCCAAGAGTAGTTTTTATTTACTTTGACTATGTTTCGAGTTTTAGCTTTGAGTTGTTTAAGTTTTATGTGGTCGGATATTATGTTTTTGAGACTTGGAAAGTTTTGATTGCTTTGTTCTTTTGTTTGATTAAGTCTCTCTTTAGCACATTTTAAATATAAAATCATCTACAAATATTCTATTATTTAAATTATTTTTAATTTATTTAATTAAAATATAATGATGGTATATGTAATTTGATGACCAGTCCTTTGGACCGTTAATTTATATCCGACGACAATTTTATTGATCTACGACTTCTAATGATAAAAAAAAAAATGAAGCATAAAAATAATAACCACCTGCTAAAATAACTTGTATTTAAAGATTATATTAAACTAATAAGAATGTTTACAGTTATTTATCACCAGGGAGATAATAATAGATATTTTATTATAATGACTTTTAAATCTTCATAGAGTTGTTAGTCAAAAATTATTTTTATTTTACCATAATAATTTAAAGCAGTGCAGATTTCAGTAAAACGTATCGGTGTTCGCTAATCTCAAATTGGATTCGCATCTGAAAACGAAGAGAAAAATGAGATTGTAAAAAAATACCAGAAATACAAACATATGAGAAAAGATTTAAATATTTAATAGCAGAGAACAAAGAACTGAAACAAGTAATTGTACAAATTTTATTTTAGTTAGGTAAATTTTATTACTGGTTAATAATAGTTAATAATACTAATAAATTTAAAAGTAACAACATACTTACAATTCTAAAAACATATAATTATTAATTTATTTCAATAAAAATAGAAGTTATAACTCTAGACCGGCAACTACATTCAGAACATTTTAAGGTCAATGGATTAGAGGTTGAGTATAATTATGAGTTGACAGAGAAGGCTCTAAATTTTAAACGCATAATCGTAACTTAAAAAATTGACTTTTACCCGTTATAATGATTTAATAAACATTCATAAAATAATATACATTAATAAAAAATGTACCTAAATATGTGACATTAATATGTTCTTAAGCAACCAAAACCAAATGACTTATATTGTATTTGATTTTAATTATTCAATATTTAAAAATATGCTCATAGTTTAGAAATTTGGCAAAATAAAAACGTTTGGATCTTTTCAAATAAAAATTACGTTCTTATTGACTTTGGTATTGCTATTACATAAATTTGTTTTTATTAATCAAACATGATTTTGTCTATTTTAATAAACTCTCTATAATTTTCAAATAAAAAGGATTCTTATAAATTCTAAAAATATTATATTTTAATTGATAAATATTTCAAAAACGAATTTTATTTACCGTAAATCATATAGTATTTTACTAACGTGCTACTTAGGATCTCAAAAAAAGCAAAACTTTGACCGCTATACCCGGTAATAGATGGAATAATAATATGTCATATTGATGATAGTAAATTAACTATAAGTCTACGATGTAATTTATGTTTTAGACGTGTACCTAATTCATGGTGGTTCCCTATGCATAAAGGCTTGAAAAAAGATATACCATTCTCAATTCAGCACGCCAGAAGTATTGAGTCACTGCAGAATCCAAGGTATGATATAAATAATTATTACATTTCTGTCAAATCAATTTTAGACAAAAATTTAAATTATTACCTGGCTAATACACTTTAAAAAATGTCTTGAACATTGTATGCTTTATCACCTTTGCTTATCATCTTGTAAAATTGTCAACTGTTTTATAGATCAGATATTGAATCCTAGCTATACCGTAAAAGTGGTATTGATAGACAACCAGATCTTCCAACATGCTTTAACCGAATTTTAAATGCAAAATTGTAAAAACACCCAAGTTTTAATTTTTTCAAAGAAACTGCTATATCGATATACAAGACAATTATGGGAGATGAATAGTCAAAAAATTCTGAAATAAATTAGTAATAATATAAAAATTATGATTTAGGTTGTATACATTTTTGAGTTGGTAACAAATATTTTAAAATATGTGTTGGTCTATATTTAAATATTAATTACCTTGTAATAATGACCTTAAAACCCTTATGTTTTAATACAAAATTATTATATTAATATACAGGGTGATTCTTTTAATTGGGTACACTAATTATCTCGAAAAGTATTTACATTTTTCAAAATATTTTTTTACATGGTTTCAAGTTGTTAAAAAACCAACGTTTTTATTAAAAAAACTATATTTTTTATCCTTATAATTTTTTAAGTTTTTTACTTTTTTGAATGACAACATAGAGTTTAAATTTCATATTCCAAAGCAGAATAATTTTCTAAAGTATTTTGATTCATAAAAATCGAATTTAGGGCTAATAAATTTTGAGTTATAAGTATTTAAAGTTTAGATTGGCAAAGGTGAAGTGGTACGGGGTTACCCCGCAAAATGTTTGTCCACTACGCCACTTGACAAAATTTTAAATACATATAACTCATAAACTACTCGTCCAATATTCGATTTTAATGAATCAAAATACTAAGAAAAATACTCTGCTTTGGAAAATAAAATTAAAACTCTATGTTATCATGCAAAAAAGTAAAAACTTAAATAATGATAAAAATAAAAAATATTTAAAAATATAATTGTTTAATAAAAACATTGGTTTTTTAACAACATAAAAACCATGTAAAAAAATATTTTGAAAATACTTTTTGAGATAATTAATGTACCCAATAATAATCTAATAATCAAATGTATATTAATATTTATATATTGATTATCTACTCTTATCCCTAATCATTAATTTGAAATAAAACATCTACAAATATTTTATGTGTATATATTAATATATTTATGTATATTATTTTATTTATAAACCATTTTCCATTAATATAGATTAGATTCTATTAAAATAGAAACTAATACATATTAATATATATTAAATAAATACTCTAATCCCTAAAAAATAATATGTATTTCAACACTTTCAACAAATAAATAGATACATATATTTATATATACATGTAATATATTTGTAGTATATTAAAACATTTTTTTTATTTATAAACATTAATATATATAAGATTCTAATAATCTAATGTATATTAATATTTATATATTGATTATCTAATCTTATCCCTAATGATTAATTTGAATTAAAACTACTACAAATATTTTATGTATATATATTAATATATTTATGTATATTATTTTATTTATAAACCATTTTCCATTAATATAGATTAGATTCTATTAAAATAGAAACTAATAAATATTAATATATATTAAATAAATACTCTAATCCCTAACAATTAATATGAATTTAAACATTTTCAACAAATAAATAGATACATATAGATAAATATAGTTATATAGACATGTGATATATTTGTACTATTTTATATCAATTTTTTTTCTGATAAACATTAATATATATTAGATTCTAATGTATATTAATATATTGATTATATACTCTAATCCCTAATGATTAATTTCAATTAAAACTACTACAAATATTTTATGTGTATATATTAATATATTTATGTATATTATTTTATTTATAAACCATTTACCATTAATATATATTAAATATCTACTGTAATCCCTAAAAATTAATATGAACTTATATATTTTAAACTAATAAATAGATACATATGGATAAATATATATATATATATACATGTAATATATTTGTAGTATTTTAAATTATTTTTTTTTTTATGAACATTAATATTTAATATATATTAGATTCTAATAATCTAATTTATATTAATATATTGATTATCTACTCTTATCCCTAATGATTAATTTGAATTAAAAAATCTACAAATATTTTATGTGAATATATTAATATATTTATGTATATTATTTTATTTTATTTATAAACCATTTTCCAGTAATTTATTGATAAACATTAATATACAGTGTGTTATAGCTAATTGAGAACACTCAATATTTTTGAGTAGGGTCCTGCAATTTGAATTCTGTTTGATAGTTGGTTGTTATGACATAAAAATACACATTTTAATGGCCTATGAACTTTTTTAATTTAATTAGACTTGCGCACTATTTTTTCTTAAATAACAACCACCTTTTTAACCACTGATATTTTGTTGCCTAATTTTTTAATGAATTGTGGTAGTTGAACCAACTTCCTAAGTCCAAAATTGACCAAGTTTCAGCCAAACAACAAAAATACTGCAAAATTCTTGCAATTTTCAGTTTTTCTTTACTGTAACTCTGAAATAATTATTCAAACATTTTTTAGGATTTTCATTTTCACGCTTATTTAATTAGGTGATATTTATACATGATGCATAAATAAGTATGTTGTGTATTTTATATTAATTCTAAAAAATCCTACAATATTTATTTTCAGAGTTACAGTAAAAAAAAAACTGAAAATTGCACACATTTTGCAGTATTTTTGTTGCTTGACTGTAACTTGGTCAATTTTGGACTTAAGAAGTAGGTTCAATTATCAAAATTCATTAAAAATATAGGCAAAAAAATATTAGTGGTTAAATTAGCTGGTTGTCATTTAAGAAAAAAAAGTTGTATTGCTCATGCGCAAGTCTAATTAAGTTAAAAGAGTTCAAAGACCATTAAAATGTGTATTTTTATGTCATAACAACTAACTAGAAGACAGAATTCAAATTGCAGGACCCCATTCAAAGATATTGAGTGTTCTCAATTAGCGATTATGCACTGTATTTGTAGTATATTATATCATTTTTGTTACTTATAAACATTAATATATATTAGATTCTAATGTATATTAATATGTTGATTATCTACTCATATCCCTAATGATTAAATTGAATGAAAACATCTACAAATATTTTTTGTGTATATATAAATATATTTATGTATATTATTTTATTTATAAACCAATTACCATTAATATATATTAAATATTTAATGTAATCCCTAAAAATTAATATCTACAAATATTTTTTGTGTATATATTAATATATTTATGTATATAAATTTATTTAAAAAACAATTTTCCATTAATATATATAGATTAGATACTATAAAAATAGAAACAAATACATATTAATATATATTAAATAAATACTCTAATCCCTTACGATTAATATGAATATAAATATTTTCAACAAATAAATAGATACATATAGATAAATATATTTATATATAAATGTAATATATTTGTAATATTTTAAATTATTTTTTTTATTTATAAACATTAATCTATATTAGATTCTAATAATCTAATGTATATTAATATTTATATATTGATTATCTACTCTTGTCCTTAATGATTAAATTGAAATAAAACATTTACAAATATTTTTTATGTATATATTAATATATTTATCTATATTATTTTATTTGTAAACCATTTTCCATTAATATATATTAAATATCTACTGTAATCCCTAAAAATTAAAATGAATTTAAACATTTTAAACTAATAAATAGATATATATGGATAAATATATTTATATATACATGTAATATATTTTTAGAATTTTATATTATTTTTTTTATTTATAAACATTAATATATATTAGATTGTAGTAATCTAATGTATATTAATATTTATATATTGAATATCTACTCTTATCCCTAATGATAAAATTGAATTAAAATATCAACAAATAAATAGATACATATAGATACATATAGATAAATATATTTATATATAAATGTAATATATTTGTAGTATTTTAAATTATTTTTTTTATTTATAAACATTAATATATATTAGATTCTAATAACCTAATGTATATTAATATTTATATATAGATTATCTACTCTTATCCCTAATGATTAAATTGAATTAAAACATCTACAAATATTTTTTGTGTATATAAATATATATTTATGTATATGAATTTATTTAAAAAACAATTTTCCATTAATATATATAGATTAGATACTATAAAAATAGAAACAAATACATATTAATATATATTAAATAAATACTCTAATCCCTTACGATTAATATGAATATAAATATTTTCAACAAATAAATAGATACATATAGATAAATATATTTATATATAAATGTAATATATTTGTAATATTTTAAATTATTTTTTTTATTTATAAACATTAATATATATTAAATTCTAATAATCTAATGTATATTAATATTTATATATAGATTATCTACTCTAATCCCTAATGATTAAATTGAATTAAAACATCTACAAATATTTTTGTGTATATATTAATATATTTATGTATATAAATTTATTTAAAAAACAATTTTCCATTAATATATATAGATTAGATACTATAAAAATAGAAACAAAAACATATTAATATATATTAAATATCTACTGTAATCCCTAAAAATTAAAATGAATTTAAACATTTTAAACTAATAAATAGATATATATGGATAAATATATTTATATATACATGTAATATATTTGTAGAATTTTATATTATTTTTTTTATTTATAAACATTAATATATATTAGATTGTAGTAATCTAATGTATATTAATATTTATATATTGAATATCTACTCTTATCCCTAATGATAAAATTGAATTAAAATATCAACAAATAAATAGATACATATAGATACATATAGATAAATATATTTATATATAAATGTAATATATTTGTAGTATTTTAAATTATTTTTTTTATTTATAAACATTAATATATATTAGATTCGAATAATCTAATGTATATTAATATATTGATTATCTACTCTTGTCCCTAAATGAATAATTTGAATTAAAACATCTACAAATATTTTATGTTTATATATTAATATATTTATGTATATTAGTTTATTTATAAACCATTTTTCATTAATATAGATTAGATTCTATAAAAATCGAAACTAGTACATATTAATATATATTAAATATTTACTGTAATCCCTAAAAAAAATATTAATTTAAACATTTTATAGTAATAAATAGATACATATAGATAAATATATTTATATATACATGTAATATGTTTGTAGTATTTTATATCATTATTTTTATTAATAAGCATTAATATATATTAGATTCTAATGTATATTAATATATTGATTATCTACTCTTATCCCTAATGATTAATTTCAATTAAAACTACTACAAATATTTTATGTGTATATATTAATATATTTATGTATATTATTTTATTTATAAACCATTTTCCATTAATATAGATTAGATTCTATTAAAATAGAAACTAATAAATATTAATATATATTAAATAAATACTCTAATCCCTAACGATTAATATGAATTTTATACATTTTCAACAAATAAATAGATATATAGATAAATATATTTAAATATAAATGTTATATATTTGTAGTATTTTATATCATTTTTTTTATTGATAAACATGAATATACAGTGTTTTATAGCTAATTGAGAACACTCAATATTTTTGAGTAGGGTCCTGCAATTTGAATTCTGTTTCCTAGTTGGTTGTTATGACATAAAAATACACATTTTAATGGCCTATGAACTTTATTAATTTAATTAGCCTTGCACATGTGCAAAACAACTATTTTTTCTTAAATTACAACCACCTATTTTAACCACTGATATTTTTTTAATGAATTGTGGTAGTTGAACCAACTTCCTAAGTCCAAAATTGACCAAGTTTCAGCCAAACAACAAAAATACTGCAAAATTCTTGCAATTTTCAGTTTTTCTTTACTGTAACTCTGAAATAATTATTCAAACATTTTTTAGGATTTTCATTTTCACGCTTATTTAATTAGGTGATATTTATACATGATGCATAAATAAGTATGTTGTGTATTTTATATTAATTCTAAAAAATCCTACAATATTTATTTTCAGAGTTACAGTAAAAAAAAAACTGAAAATTGCACACATTTTGCAGTATTTTTGTTTGCTTGGGTGTAACTTGGTCAATTTTGGACTTAAGAAGTAGGTTCAATTATCAAAATTCATTAAAAATATAGGCAAAAAAATATTAGTGGTTAAATTAGCTGGTTGTCATTTAAGAAAAAAAAGTTGTATTGCTCATGCGCAAGTCTAATTAAGTTAAAAGAGTTCAAAGACCATTAAAATGTGTATTTTTATGTCATAACAACTAACTAGAAGACAGAATTCAAATTGCAGGACTCTACTCAAAGATATTGAGTGTTCTTAATTAGCGATTATGCACTGTATTTGTAGTATTTTATATCATTTTTGTTACTTATAAACATTAATGTAGATTAGATTCTATTAAAATAGAAACTAATACGTATTAATATATTAAATAAATACTCTAATCCCTAACGATTAATATGAATTTAAACATTTTAAACTAATAAATAGATATATAGATAAATATATTTAAATATAAATGTTATATATTTGTAGTATTTCAAAATCATTTTTTTTATTGATAAACATTAATATACAGTGTGTTATAGCTAATTGAGAACACTCAATATTTTTGAGTAGGGTCCTGCAATTTGAATTCTGTTTGATAGTTGGTTGTTATGACATAAAAATACAAATTTTAATGGCCTATGAACTTTTTTAATTTAATTAGACTTGCGCACTATTTTTTCTTAAATAACAACCACCTTTTTAACCACTGATATTTTGTTGCCTAATTTTTTAATGAATTGTGGTAGTTGAACCAACTTCCTAAGTCCAAAATTGACCAAGTTTCAGCCAAACAACAAAAATACTGCAAAATTCTTGCAATTTTCAGTTTTTCTTTACTGTAACTCTGAAATAATTATTCAAAAATTTTTTAGGATTTTCATTTTCACACTTATTTATTTAGTTGATATTTATACATGATACATAAATAAGTATGTTGTGTATTTTATATTAATTCTAAAAAATCCTACAATATTTATTTTCAGAGTTACAGTAAAAAAAAAACTGAAATTTGCACACATTTTGCAGTATTTTTGTTGCTTGACTGTAACTTGGTCAATTTTGGACTTAAGAAGTAGGTTCAAGTATCAAAATTCATTAAAGCATTAGGCAAAAAAATATCAGTGGTTAAATTAGCTGAATGTTATTTAAGAAAAAATAGTTGTATTGCTCATGCGCAAGTCTTATTAAGTTAAAAGAGTTCATAGACCATTAAAATGTGTATTTTTATGTCATAACAACTAACTAGAAGACAGAATTCAAATTGCAGGACCCCACTCAAAGATATTGAGTGTTCTCAATTAGCGATTATGCACTGTATTTGTAGTATTTTATATCATTTTGTTACTTATAAACATTAATATATATTAGATTCTAATGTATATTAATATGTTGATTATCTACACTAATCCCTAATGATTAATTTGAATTAAAACAACTACAAATATTTCATGTGTATATATTAATATATTTATGTATATTTTTTTATTTATAAACAATTTTCCATTAATATAGATTAGATTCTATTAAAATAGAAACTAATACATATTAATATATATTAAATAAATACTCTAATCCCTAACGATTAATATGAATTTAAACATTTTAAACTAATAAATAGATATATAGATAAATATATTTAAATATAAATGTTATATATTTGTAGTATTTTATATAATTTTTTTTATTGATAAACATTAATATCTAATGTATATTAATATTTTATATTGAATATCTACTCTTATCCCTAATGATAAAATTGAATTAAAATATCAACAAATAAATAGATACATATAGATACATATAGATAAATATATTTATATATAAATGTAATATATTTGTAGTATTTTAAATTATTTTTTTTTTTTATGAACATTAATATATATTAAATTCTAATAACCTAATGTATATTAATATTTATATATAGATTATCTACTCTTATCCCTAATGATTAAATTGAATTAAAACATCTACAAATATTTTTTGTGTATATAAATATATATTTATGTATATGAATTTATTTAAAAAACAATTTTCCATTAATATATATAGATTAGATACTATAAAAATAGAAACAAAAACATATTAATATGTATTAAATATCTACTGTAATCCCTAAAAATTAAAATGAATTTAAACATTTTAAACTAATAAATAGATATATATGGATAAATATATTTATATATACATGTAATATATTTGTAGAATTTTATATTATTTTTTTTATTTATAAACATTAATATATATTAGATTGTAGTAATCTAATGTATATTAATATTTATATATTGAATATCTACTCTTATCCCTAATGATAAAATTGAATTAAAATATCAACAAATAAATAGATACATATAGATAAATATATTTATATATAAATGTAATATATTTGTAGTATTTTAAATTATTTTTTTTATTTATAAACATTAATATATATTAGATTCTAATAATCAAATATATATTAATATTTATATATTGATTATCTACTCTTATACCTAATGATTACATTGAAATAAAACATCTACCAATATTTTATGTGTATATATAAATATATTTATGTATTTTATTTTGTTTATAAACCATTTTCGATTAATTTAGATAAGATTCTATTAAAATAGAAACTAATACATATTAATATATATTAAATAAATACTCTAATCCCTAACGATTAATATGAATTTAAACATTTTAAACTAATAAATAGATATATAGATAAATATATTTAAATATAAATGTTATATATTTGTAGTATTTTATATAATTTTTTTTATTGATAAACATTAATATACAGTGTGTTATAGCTAATTGAGAACACTCAATATTTTTGAGTAGGGTCCTGCAATTTGAATTCTGTTTGATAGTTGGTTGTTATGACATAAAAATACACATTTTAATGGCCTATGAACTTTTTTAATTTAATTAGACTTGCGCACTATTTTTTCTTAAATAACAACCACCTTTTTAACCACTGATATTTTGTTGCCTAATTTTTTAATGAATTGTGGTAGTTGAACCAACTTCCTAAGTCCAAAATTGACCAAGTTTCAGCCAAACAACAAAAATACTGCAAAATTCTTGCAATTTTCAGTTTTTCTTTACTGTAACTCTGAAATAATTATTCAAAAATTTTTTAGGATTTTCATTTTCACACTTATTTATTTAGTTGATATTTAAAAAAATAGAAACTAATACATATCATTAATATATATTAAATATCTACTGTAATCCCTGACGATTAATATGAACTTAAACATTTTCAACAAATAAATAGATACATATAGATAAATATATTTATTTATACAAGTCATATATTTGTAGTATTTTATATCATTTTTTTTATTTATAAACATTAATATATATTAGATTCTAATAATCTAATGTATATTAATATTTATATATAGATTATCTACTCTTATCCCTAATGAATTAATTGAATCAAAACATCTACAAATATTTTATGTGTACATAATAATATATTTATATGTATTATTTTATTTATAAGCCATTGTCCATTAATATATATTAAATATCTACTGTAATCCCTAAAAATTAATATGAATTTAAACATTTTAAAATTATAAATAAATACATATAGATAAATATATTTATATATACATGTAATATATTTGTAGTATTTTATATCATTTTTTTTATTTATAAATATTAACATATATTAGATTCTAATAATCTAATGTATATTAATATATTAATTTTATACTTTTAACCCTTATGATTAATTTGATTTAAAACATCTACAAATATTTTATGTGTATATATTAATATATTTATGTATATTATTTTATTTATAAGCCATTGTCCATTAATATATATTAAATATCTACTGTAATCCCTAAAAATTAATATGAATTTTAACATTTTAAACTAGTAAATAGATATATATAGATAAATATATTTATATATATAAATGTAATATATTTGTAGTATTTTAAATTTTTATTTTTTTATTTATAAACATTAATATATATTAAATTCTAATAATCTAATGTATATTAATATTTATATATTGATTATCTACTCTTATCCCTAATGATTAAATTGAATTAAAACATCTTCAAATATTTTTTGTGTATATATTAATATATTTATGTATATAAATGTATGTGAAAAACAATTTTCCATTAATATAGATTAGATTCTATAAAAATAGAAACAAATACATATTAATATATATTAAATAAATACTCTTATCCCTTACGATTAATATGAATATAAACATTTTCAACAAATAAGTATGTATTATATATATACATAAATATATTCATATATGAATGTAATATATTTATTAAGGGAACGCCTTTTTATAACTGTTCAAGCTGGAACTGGTAAAACTTTCTTGTTACACAAACTTAAAAATTTTATCAATCGATGTTACGGTAAACAAGCAGTAAAGGTTAGCTCCTTAACAGGCGTTGCTGCACGGTTAGTTGGAGGAAGAACCTTGCATAGTGCATTAAAGTTACCAGTTCAAAAAGATGGCAGAATTGTTGAATTGCCATTGCTAACGGGAAATTGGCTTAAAGTTATGAGACAACAATGGAAAAGATACAGAGTTTTTTTTATAGATGAAATCTCAAAGGTGCCGTACGAAATGTTATGTATGATTGACTCACGCTTGAAACAACTAAAAAATAATGAATATTTTTTTGGAGCATAAATATATTTTGGTATTTGGAGACTTAATGCAGTTACCTCCAGTTAGAGCTTCTCAAGTTTTTCAAAAACCTGAACGTATGATTCCAGCTAAACATCTCTGGCTATGGTTTTCGCTTGTCGAATTGACAGGAAATATGAGACAACAAGGAGATCAAACATTCATTGATATATTAAATGCATTGAGTGTTGGAGAGCTGATGCAAAGCCAAATTTAAATATTGATAAACAAACAAAGCACTGAAATGGATGGAGAATTTTCACTTGAGAAGGCCTTAAGGATCTACCCAACTAATGACTAAGTTAACAATCATAATCAAAAAGTGCTTAATTATTTCAAAAGCAAAGGTGTCAAGATGTGGAAAATCAAAGCACAAGATACATTAGTGGATTCGACGAGAAAACTTGAGAATGACAATACTATTGACTCTATTATTCCTAAAGATAATGACAAAGGTTTGCCAAAGGAAATTGAAATTTTCGTAGGAGCTAAAGTTATGCTTAGAACCAACTTAAATGTAACTCAAAGACTTGTAAATGGTGCAATAGGAAATATCAAAGAGATAACCCAATTTTTTGCTAGAGATTAACTTTATGATGAATGTATACCAACATCAATTCGCATCGACTTCGGAAGAGATGGTATCCATAAAATCGAGCCCATAACTATTCAGTTTCCTGCGATGCGCAGTTATGGTACTGCTGAGCGTAGAATGTTGCCAGTAATTTTGTCGTGGGCAGTAACCACACACAAGTTACAGGGCTCCACCATCGATCATGCTGTCGTTTATCTTGGACCAAGGCTCTTTACAAAAGGACAAGCTTACGTTACTCTTAGCAGAGTGAAATCCTTGCAAGGCCTCAGAATTACACAATTAGACTGTTCAAAGCTGATGGGAAGAACACCATGCAATATTGATGCCCTCGCGCGCGAAGAAATGGAAAGAATGAGAAAAATGAAATAATTTTAATATAGTCTTACATATTTACTTACCTACTATGAAAAAAAAAATTTAATAAACTAATTTATACTATTTATAGTATGCATATTAGAATATTCCGTAAATTAAAAAAACTATGCTTACAAAAAATCCTTTGTTTCTAATTTATTGTTATCACTAAAAAGTAGAAAATAAAAAAAAAAAATTTTTTTTTAAACATGCTTTTCTTAATTCTACTTAATACATGAACTAAAAAGTTGAAAATAAACTTACTTTTAAAACAATTTCTTAATGAAACTCCAAGGTTATATTACTTACAAGATATTACTAAAAGTGTATCTAAAATGTATTTGTTGAATAATTTTGAAACTTGTGAATTAGGTACAAAAAACGAAAAGCATGGGGTACTTATGATAACTCCTATGTAAAGTCACTCTACAACTGAATCATTAGATAAACTTAATGATAAATTTTTTAAAGATTATTGATCATACTTCCAATTTTGTAAGAGATATTCTTGACTCATAGGAGCCCCACGCTTTTCGTTTTTTGTAATTCACAAGCTTTAAAAATTTTGTAACAAATACATTTTAGATACTCTTTTAGTAATATCTTGATAACCTTGAAGTTTCATTAAGAAATTGTTTTAAAAGTAAGTTTATTTTCAACTTTTTAGTTCATGTATTAAGTAGAATTAAGAAAAGCATGTTTTAAAAAAAAAAATTTTTTATTTATAAACATTAATATACATTAGATTCTTATGTATATTAATATATTGATTATCTACTCTTATCCCTAATGATTAATTTCAATTAAAACATCTACAATATTTTATGTGTATATATTTATATATGTATGTATATTTTTTTATTTATAATTTATAAACCATTTTCCATTAATATAGATACTATTCTAATACAATAGAAACTAATTCATATTAATATATTAAATAACTACTCTTATCCCTAACGATTAATACGAATTAAAACATTTTTAAGAAATAAATAGATAAATATATTTATATATAAGTGTAATATATTTGTAGTATTTTGTGTCAATTTTTTATTTTTAAATATTAATGTGTATTAATCTAATATATATTATTATATTCATCATCTAATCTTATAAATTAAGATTTATTAAAATTTAAACATATTAAGACAATATATTATTTTTAGACATGTATTTGTATTTTTTTTAAATATCATATTTTATCTATATGCATTAAGATATATTAGATTCTAATATTTATTTATATTAATTATCTTATCTTATCAGTTATGAGTTATGATTTATCTAAAATAAAGCTTATTCATTAATCCCCTAAGTTTTAACTGATATAATTTCAATAATTTTACTACAATTAATGACTTGAGCTATAATGAAAATATTGTTTTCACAATTCAACATTATATTAGTGAAGTTTTAAGTAGGTAATAGTATAATTATGTATAAAGCTAATGGCCCATGTTGCCGAAGCTATAAAGATCAATAAAAAAAAAAAATGATATTAGTGAATATATTTTTCAAATGAACATTTATTTAAAATATTACTATAACTTTTTTGATATACATAGTATTATAACTGATAAATCTTATGTTCATTATTTACCTTTGATGGTTAATTTTAGATTCTCGGCGGAGCGATGAATGTAATGATATTACAATGATGAATGTTTTTTTAATTAATTATTATTAGAGAATCCAGTTGGTGGGTTGAGAAGGCAAAAGTTTAAAATTCTCAGTAGTTTTAAAAGCAAAGGGAAGGAAAAACAAAAAATAATAAATATCCGTAATTTTTGGCAATATCAGATTTTGAGAAAAATCTCGATTTCAGATTTTTTATAGTTTCAACTCTAAAACAAATCTTTTTGGATACACGCAACTCTCATTGTATATTAACCTTTGATATAGGTACTTGATAAATTTTTCAAATTATTTCAAATATTTCCAAGTTATTTATAGACGTTTGAAATTTGGATTTTTTTTCAATGAATTTCAATAAAATTTTATTCATTAGGCAAAAAAGCTTCAATATTTAATTCTAAACTCTTAATAGTATATTGTTAAAATTAAAATTAAAAATCATAATCACAATTTATTTTTTAAGCATTCAAAGTTAAAATGTTGTAAAAAAACGTAAAAATCATGAATTTGTACAAATTATTTTGAGTTGGAATTCCATAAATATTTATCTACTTAAATCTAAGATTTAAAAATTCAATTTAAAATTATTCATCGGTACTTTTATCCAATGTAAAACGTCAAATTAAATTTTTACGTGCGTTTGATTCTCAAATTTTTACAACATTGGATTATCCAAAATTTCTTTTGTACATACCTACCAAAATTCTTATTTTGTTGATATTCTAAAACAAATGACTTTAGAAACTTGAAATTTTCACCATTTGTTCATTTTATCGATTTCTTAATCTTGGAAAAATTTTCTGAATATTTCAACCTTCTTACAGTTACCTACCTATTTATAGATTATTTTCCGTTTTTTAGTTTTTTTCTGTTATAAATATCAATAAGAATTTTATTAATTCGATACCTCTAAAAACTTTAAAACTTTAAAACTTTATACGAAGTTCGAAAATTGTATTAAGTACCGCCTATAGGAATTTATCAAACAAACATATGGTGTAAAACTTCAAGTTCTTAAAGTCATTGGTTTTTGAATATCAATAAAATAAGAATATATCCATAGGTTAGTACAAGAGAAATCAGTTGAGTGTAGGTATTCAATGTTGAGAAAAATTTGAAATTAAAACTTTGTAAAATTTGAAATTGATAGAATCAGAGAAATTTATAAAGAATTTTAAATTGAATTTTTATACCTCAGATTTTAAAAGATAATTTTTTTATGGATTTTCAACTCAAAATAATTTGCACATTTTCATGAATTTCACGTATTTTTTTAAATTTGAACTTTAAATGCTTATAAAATAAATTGTGATAATGATGTTTAATAATATTTAATTTCCATTTTAACAATATATTATTAGAAGTCTAGCATTAAATTTTAAAACGAAAAAAATTGTATTTCGATTCATAGAAAAATGAATTTTAAATTTCAAATGTCTATAAATAACTTTGAAATATTTGAAATATTTTGAAAATTTTATCAAGCATTTAAGATGCCAATATAATAATTCAGTGAAAGTTTTATGTATCTACAATGATTTTTTTTAGAGTAGTTTAAACAATATATCTAACATCGATATAATCAAAATCCGATTTTGTGTACCTAAATATTCCCATTATTTTTTGTTTTTCCTTTCGTTTTTAGAAACTACTGAGCATTTTAAACTTCTGCCTTCCTAACCCACCAACTAGACTCACTTTCTAACCAGATAAGCTAACAGACAGAAAAATAAATATCTAAACACACATCATTGTAAAATCAATACATTCATCGCTGTGCTCGGAATCTAAAATTAACCATTCAAAAAATAAATCATCAAAATAAGACAGTTATATACATATTATTTAAGTTATAATAAATTTTAAAATACATATTGCACTGAAAAAATATATTCAATAAGATTATGTTTAATTGTGAAAATGATATTTTCAACATGGTTCTACATTTTTAAACTTCCATCAGTTGTATCATATGAGATTGTTGAATATTATGTATTAATTTAAATAAATCATAAGCGATAAAAGATAATTTAATTCTTAGTTACCTGGGTAGCTTTGTATACGTCTCTGAAGAGATTTTTAAAATGAGTAAATATCCTCATCAATTTATCATAAACCATCTGAATTTAATGTCGGCGGTGTACACCTGAATCATCAAAGACACCATACTCAATAATTTCTTTGTATATGATATCGGTGTTAATTATACTTTTTGTATTTTTTAGTATGTATATAAAATAAACAAAGGATTTACACTAGACTTGGGGCGGCCAAACGGTCGATCAAGGACAGTTTCAAAGTCGATCATGTTAGAATTTATTTTTAGGGACACGTGCACGAATACTTATCGAATTGTCGATTAGTTTTATCTGTACAATTATTTTATTTTTTAATCGGGTTCCGTGTGTCAAATTTTTATCGTTCACAAATGTTCACAAATGTTTTGTTCACTCTGTTCATTCGGTGTCTTTTGTATTAAATTTATAATAACGTATTTAAGTTCTTTAAAATTTATAACTATGGGATTAGCGACATAAGAAACAAAAAACGTATCATTTTCATCAAGAATGGGAAAGGGATTTATTTTTTACAATGTTGACAGACAAGTGCATATGTTTGATATGTCAAATAACAATATCCACAACAAATAGGTAATCTAAAAAGACATTTATTTTAGAACTACGCGCTCAAGATTTGATATAATAGATTTCCCTCCTGAAACTGAAGTACGTAAAAAGCAAAATTAAAACTTAAAATTGATAAACAACAATTAATTTTCACTAAACCAGTTTTAAAATCAAAATCAGCATCAATTGCTTTATTTCGAATTAGTCATGTTTTAGCTAAGAATAAAAAATCATTTCAAATCTGTGAAATAGTAAAACAATTATAAAAGTTATTCAACAATAAAAAAAAAATCATCTATAAAAGTCGATCCTCAAAGGTGAAGTATATATTTTTAGTAGATCGTGACCAAAAAAAGTTTGGTCGCCCCTACACTAGACAGTAACTTGAAATAATTTATTCACATCCCTGAATTTAGGTTTAAAATTAAGGATTTGTCATTATACACACTTTTTTTAAAATTTACTCTTATAACTACCTATACCTACATAAAATATTTCTAGCATATTGATTAAAATAAAGCAACGTAGTACCTACGCTAGAAAGTGACTTAGAATCCATGAATATATATGATTCAGATGGAGGATTATCTATTTATCTTTGACAGTCGCCAAATATTTGTAAAATGTGATAGAAGACCTTCTAGATAGTCGCCTTTTAAAAATGTACCGTAATTTAAAATCCCAGGACTATGATAAATCTATTCCAAATTAGATGATATACAGACATATCAATAGGTATATGCGTTAAAATCATAACATGTATTCAAAATATTGAAAAAAGCTCAACTTAATCTCTAACTTTAAAGCATACAGTGAAATTTTAAAATGGTACAAATAATATTTTAACTTAGATTTAGTTGGCGGTAATAAAATATGGCCAAGAACAACAATCAAACAGAAGAAAATATTCCGTCGCAAAACACTAATACAAAATATACATTTTGAATAAATATATTTTTATGATACCTAAATATTAGGATAAAGACTTATAGGTGCCTATTTAATATTATTACACATTAGCTGATTAGTTATTTAACTATAATATTGTACCATGCAGAATAATGAAGGTGAACAATTTATGATTATTATAGATTATTTTTTTGTTAATCAAAAACATACATTTTATCAAACATTTACATAAGTACCAATGATCGATTTGATGTTTTTAGCTTAATTTAACTTAATAAAATTGTATAATATTTTGTTAAGATTAAAAATATACAATAGCACGTAAAATTTTCATTTAACATTTTTTTAGTTTACTATATGTTATTAGGATTTGTTTTCTTCTTGAATGCAGAATGTCAGACTTGATTTTTAAACTTCATTGAAATTAACTCGAGTAGTTGAGTATTTAATAAATTAAAAATAACATAAACATAACCAAATAATTAAATGATAAAAATTGAGTGTAGTGAAGACAATGCAGGTGCGACAGCCAAAGTCAACAAGACGTAGCTTTAATGGTCAAATTAGCATATATAGGGACATTCCATTAATCAGGTACAAATTACAACGGTTATCAATTTTGTAGTTAATTTAGGTCGAACACTATCGAGTTTATCAGCTATATCTCCTGGTTTTTAGGATCGAAGAAATAGTATAAACAATTCCGCATTTACCTACGTTTTAGGGCGAACGATGCGACCCCCAACATGAAAAATTACATTTAACAATTTAAGATCAACAGACTTTTTTTTGATCTGAGAAATATCTTTTGTGACATATGACAGCTCATCCTTCAACTACCAACAATTTGAGTAACTGTATCGCCAATGAATAAATGCACGAAAATTAAAAATGTTAATGCGTGAATTCATAAAAAAAAAAAATGATTATATTGATTCGTCATCTTTTTATTATATGTTACTATTAGAAAATTTAAAATCGATAGTGGTTTCATCAATAAATAAGGGTAAAAAAAATTAAATTAAATATGGTTTTAGAAAAACATAAAATATAAATCTAAAAGTATAAAAAAAAATTAAAAAATCTTATACTTTTCGAAATTGTTAGTTTACCCATTAAATGGTTACCTTGTATATTATTAATTATTATGATTTCGATGATAATGACAACTGTTGTTAACTGTTACCTACTATTCTAATGTGGTCTGCACCTATGTTTCTCAACACCGTTTTTTATATAATATTATACTAATGATCGAATTATACCACGTATCCTTACGCTGTACCAATGACTAAAATTAAAATTTGAGTGGTACAATATTAATAATGATATTTATATATAATACAGGTACAACGTTTATATTATGGTAGATTGAGTTTTTATTTTACACTATAAAATAATTTGCATAATTTATTATTTCTTAACCGTAATAATGTACAATATAATATGATATTTATATATAATATATAGATATAGTGTATTATAATAATGTTATGTAATACGACCAAACTAATTGCGGAAAAAAAACAAAATTTGGAACACAGTTCGTGTCTTTAAAAAGAAAGACCGATTCTAATTTACACATATTTTATACACATAATATATATATTATAATATTGTTTTCAACGTAAGAATATTATACAACTTGCAAATAATTATCTAAAATTTATGTTTTTATAATAATATACTAAAAAAAAAAGATTTCATTACCATTTGCTTAATACAATATTTATATAATAATATATACCTATATAATATATATGGAGAAATTTACACAACATTTATTATTATTTTTTACACATGAACAAACATTTTTTTTTTTTTATATAATTTTTTTTATCCGATTCAATATTTACATGATAATGTCGAGTAATAAACAACATCGCCCTCGCGTAATCGTCATTAATAACGGGTGAGCACGTAAACTTGATGGGGCGGGTGGGCACAAATCCACCACTTAAATGTTTATTTTATATTTATATATTATATAATAAAATGAAAAAAAAAAGATTTAATATTATAATAAAAATTATTTTAAACGGTTGTTTGGAAATCCAATTTAAACTATTTAAACAAAAACATTGCGTAACTACCAACCGAGTTTGTTAAGATATTGTTAAAAAGTAATTATTTAAAGAATGGAAATATGTATAAGTACCTTTACCGATTTTTCGAAAATAATGTACGATTTTTTTAACGGAGTTGTAAATGTGGTTTTTTTGTGTATCCTTAAAAAAACCACCCTCGTTTTATGAAAATTTATTAAATTAAGTAAAACACGATCTAGTGAAGTTATTCAAAAACCAACGATACTGAATGATAAAGAAAAATGTGTTGAAAAAAACCAAAAATTTATTTGGGTGTTAAAAAAAACCACGTATCAGGAAACCCTATATACTTCAATAGGCTGCATGTCAACTATAGTTGACATTGGTTTTTTGTAAGATCCCCCATGTCAACAATAGTTGACATGCGGTCGTGAACGTGTTGATAGATACGGCTTACTGTTCAACCGGAGTCCTTACTATTACTAATCATTAATCACAATACTGGCCGAGTTCATAATAAGGTAGAAACTTTTTTTTTAACATCATACCCGCATGTATGACTTGTAACAAAGTATTTCCTATCAGCGGCGTAGCCAAGATTTTTTTTCCGGGGGGGGGGGGGGGGGGGGGGGGGGAAATCAATTTTTTACACAGCGGTGCATTAAATACCTATTAGCACGGCCGAAGCTATATAGAAAACTAACAAAATAAAGATGACAATTTAAAATTAGTAAAATACAATTTAAGACTTTTTGAGTGAATATTGTAGACCATTGAAATAATTTTTAAATTTTATTAACATTTCGGGGGGGGGGGGCTTCAGCCCCCTCAGCCCTCCCCCTGGATACTCCACTGTTTCCTATACTAATTATATCATTATTTCCGACATAACTGTATGTAAATAATTGATGACCCGAATAGTCATTGGAATTTGACTCGAAGGCCGTTTAAAAATCTCAGAACTTATGTAGATGAAATAATTTTTGGTGCTGGACTAAATGTGTGGTTTGTAAGACGGTCCGATAAATGATGAAAAATATTATTGTAAAAGTGTTAGAGGAATAAAAAAAAAAGATTCAGGTATACGAAAAGGAACGAGTACGTCGGCCCGATTGTTTTTGAAAAGATTACGCGTTTTATACACATCTGGTGTTATTGTCTGTCCATTTTCGATAATAGGCCTGGGAGTTTTTGCAGGGGCGCTGTTTTAGAGAGTATGGAGTTTTGGCGGAAATAAGGGTTGGCCTAATAGAAGTGGGGACTAAACCCTTCAACATAAAAAAAAAATATCGCTCCCCAAATTCACACCACATATAATATGTACATGCATATAATAATAATAATAATAATAATAATAATAATAATAATAGTAAAAATAGTAGTAGTAATAATAATAAAATACAAAAAATTTGAAAAACTTGTCTATCGAATGTTGTTTATTTATAAGATTTGGAATCCGACCTACAAACACCGATATAATTTTGTCTAAACTAAAATACAATCGTTGATTTCCAAAAAAACATTATGACATGTTTTGCATTATACATCTATAAAATACTATATTTTGTTGGGTATAGGCTGTATAATTATCTTGATTTTCAGAAAACTAGATCTATAATAACTGAACGAAACTTGATGATAAATATGAAAACAGTCATATTATAAAAACGATTTCAGTAGACGTATAAAATATATAATATAATATAATATTTAAATGTTCTTATAAATCTTTAAAAACTTTTATAAACAACTTTTTAATGAAATATATGTACCTATTGTACCTATTATACTTCTATTTGATTGTAGAACGGACTCTAGTTATTTCATTTTTTTTGATCTTCCAAATTCGATATGACAACTTTCAAAAAAAAATTGCAAACAGCCGTATTGGTTAGGAATTTGAAAAACGATTATGATAACCTGGGCTGACATAAGCCACTATAAATCAATTTGTGGTCTGTGCCATCTGCAGTTTAATTACACAAAATGTAATTAAAAAAAAAAGACGCTAGTCATTAGAATTTACCAGCTATATTGTTTTAGAAAAACTAAACACTTTTCCAAAATATTCCAACCCCATAAATACGCTATATAGGTGAGGTCGCTGCCATTCAGGTGACTTATTTTCCCTGTAGCCCGGATATGCAAAACAATCATTGAGCAACATCATTGATGAGTCGACTACGTATATCAGTGTTTTCCTATTCAAAATTTGTGGCAATTAGACGGAAGCTAGGAGCAAAGGATAATAAAAAGTTAACTTTTAGTGATTATCAGTCATGACGTGACAATGGCTTAAAATAGCTGTGCTTTTTAACCTTTTTATCATGCGCTGCAAATCCCCCGGCAATGTAGAAAAAAAAAGTGGGTCGCTTATTAAGTAGTCAGACCCCTATCGAAAATCTGAAACCGCGCCCCTGGCTTATCATTTCGTTATATTAGCGTGTGTACATCATCTCGCGTTCAGTTTAACGTCCGACAATAAAATAATATACGATCGTGTATGTGTACATATTATACGTTGGTTTATGGGCGTGGCTGAGGGGTGGTCGTGTATTGTGCTGGGGGATTATGCAATTTCATAATAAATCATCGGTTATCGACTGGCTCGTAAATAATCGATCGAACAATCGGCTAAAACCTAGTTTAATTCTTACATAGGTACCTAGTATAGTATTGGTACCTATGTTATTATATTATAACCGATACGCGTAACAACAGTTAAATTAATACGTTAGTTTAACGTTTTTTATTACTTTTACAATAGAGATATGCTTTTTCTTCTATTGGATAAATATTTTTATTTACAGGATTTTAGGACCTATTCTAGGATTTATCGGTATACAAGTGCAAATAAACATAATTTGCTAGTTATTCTGTTATCGTTTTGATCGGTTATTAGTATATTTTAGATAATCTAACATAGACGGAAATCGGATTAGCCCCCTCCCTCATGTTCACATAATATTGAAAGTGTTCCTTTAACATTTTAATAGATTTCCACCTATGTATCGTTTATGCGGTAAGTTAAATCCAAAATTATCCGATCAATCGATAATATATATATAATTATACATGACTCATGTAAGTTGACGAATCACCGACGCGTATATAGGTTCATTGCAAGTACAACATACGGTTTGTTTCGAAAATTAACAAGTTAAACGAGATCACTGAAGATTTATTTTACACACGACATTCGCATTACTATTATAAAAGCAGTGAAACCTTTGAGAGAAAAAAATTAATAGATTTATCTGTAAACTATACAAATCCTATAAACAATTTGACGTTTACATGAAACGTGTATAAGAATATGTTTGTGTGGTAAAACTCTTGTTATAAAGTCTACTGTTTAAAGGTATCTAATTGAAATTTTAAACAATCTTATTTTTTAATATTGGTACACATACAATATATAATATAGTGAGAGAGGCTTCACTGCACTTTGTAATATTATTACACGTCATTTATACACGTTAACGTTTACACGCACACATGTTTTAATAAATACGATAACATAATTGTATAATTTTTCTGCGTTAGAGCTGTTCTACTTGATCCTGTACAACGCGTTATAATTTACTCTTGTACATCGTAGATATATCGATCCGTGAACCGGTGCAGTAAACGAACGCGCATCCACACTGAATTCAATTATCACAATATTACATTATCATAATTTTATATTACAGACGTCTGGCGTACGCACGCGAGTCGAAAATTCGATTAAATGATGACGGCACATTTATTTTTCATATTATCGTATAATCTTTGTGTGGTTTTCAGGCAGCTGCTGTCGTCATCTTCGGCATCTGTGTGAATATGATAATTTATATACATGCACTTATGTGTAGGACACCCCGCGAAAATATGCATCTCTATCCACCGCGGATGATGAGCGGCAGCGTTGCGGGAAGACGGAGGCGGCAGCGATGGTGGCGTGCAACAGCCCCGGTCCTGGTTTCAGTTGTCTACTTACGTTCCCAGCCCGCCGAGTTGTAAAACCACGACGACGCGTCTTCGCGCTTCACCCATGCTGACTCCGAACCGTTCTCCTGTGAACACAAAACGAAACACATTTGCTATTGTAATCGAAGATGATATTTTAAATTATAAAATATTATGATGTGAGAAATCGACTGATTGTCAACTTGTCACATATACACTCGACAATAGGGAGGCTATAAATCGAGGATGATATTAAATTAGGTTTATGGTATAGTTTTACGGGTGACAATTTTATAATTTGATTTAACACAGTTTAGAACGGATGATTTAAAACCTGCGGGGGTGCTTATGCTCCCACTCGGTTAGTTTCTTTACCGACAGCCAATCGCGAAGAATCGACCGGATTACGGAATAAATCGGGCCATAGGCAATCTTTCTAGCAAGGGTTCAGTGTATCAATAAAATATACTAAAGTTCATCTCAACTCCTAATTATATATCATTTCCAAGCCACCTAATATGTGCACTATCGTATGTGCCAACTGCGCTACAGTCCACGTGTGAAGGATGTTTGAACATTTTTTCCAAGCGTAAACGCTGCGTATTTATTCAACGTGAGACAAAATTATTTATTAAATATTTCTTGTTCGTTATTACGTTAATATAAGCAGAGATTACGAGTACAGACTGATGGATTTATTCCAGTCACCCCGTTAAGTTGCATATCGTATTTGCGTATTTGGTTTATGCATATTTCCATGTGACGTGGTGTGTTCAACACCCGTACAATCCTGCAACCATTCACCCTTGATCGAGATTGGTTTTCCTTTAGGTACACATTACAACACCCTTATTCGTTCACCCCAACCACTGTGTACACATAGTGTTCGAGAGATCTAGATTTTACCCTTCCTAAAGTCACAACTCTTTCTGCTGTGGAATGATTGCGTGTGTGGCTGAACTTCAAAGTGTATGTCTAACGCCATAATAATTGGGGTTTATTTCGGAAGGGTACTTTGAGTCACTTTGAATCTCAAACTAGACGGTCATAGCCCGTGGGCTCAGAACACCTATTTCAAGTATTAAATATTCAGTAAAATCTCTGACTAAATTTTTTGATCTAAAAACTATTTAAAAAAAAAAAAAACAAAAACAAAAACAAAAAAATGCTAAATAAATTATTGAATGGTAAAAGATGAGAGATTACATACATCGAATTAAGTGAGATAGCCTAGAAATTGTACCGTGGCACTGTACAAACACAATTGATGGTTGTAATAAAAATATTATAATGTTAATGAAGAAATTCATGCCAACTCACGGCTGTTTGATGCGATGACATTGTCGGTGGTGGCGCCAGATAATCCATGTTCGAGTAGTAACCACCGTAGTTCTGGTGATGATGTGCCGCCGCGTGATGGTGGTGCGGATGGTGATGATGCGGTTGGTGATGGTGGTGATGAGATGAATAACAGTTACCACCGGTGCTGCCATTAGTCGAGTAGCCTCCGTTAGAGCCTACTGGAGACGACCTGGTGCTGTGGTGGTGCAAGTCCACCAGTCCCGATGGTGGTTCCGTGATGGCGGGGCTCCATATTGATCCCGGCGTATTACCTCCACCACCTGCGCGATAATAAAAATTTCAAAACGTTACCACTATACGCACATTAGTGGAAAAAAAAGCAACGAGATGTCGAGAAAATTAAACGAACCACGGAAAAGGAAAAACAATATAAAATTGTGTATCATAGTGAAGAATGCAAGACCATAAAAGAAACGGTATTACAGAGAAAAAATAAATTTACATTTGACAAGCTAGGGATATCGCGATAATAGTTTTCTAACCCGCTGAAATGTAGGCAAAACTTAAATAAACGTGATGTTTAAATCCCCCGTCGTGATTATACAAATATATTTGTACTGCAGAGACCGTGTGTATGGATATAGGCGGGCCCGGATATATGACCCTATACAATAAGTCCCCGGGGCGTCACTAAATTATAGCAGTACACGCAGCAGGCCCCTTCTACGCCACCCACTTTTCGAATTGTAAGCTCACCGCGCGCATTAAAAATAAATTGATGGCACGCCTATACGATAATATTGTTGTTCCTGCAGCATACGGTATTTGTGCTGTCGGGTAACGTGTATCGTAAGGAAAACGGTCCGCACGCATCACAACACATCATTACTCCCTCGAGGATGTGGTCGTTGCGTTATGAGGTCACGTGGCTTCTAAGAGCTATACGTATACGAGTGTGTGGGTGGGTAAACGGTTAAGGGCCGTATTGTAATACATATATATACAAATGCGACCGTTCGGCTTACCGGAACTCGGGAGGTACACGGCAGACGGCTGTTGTGGTGGCGTGCCGCTCAGTATCGGTTTGATGTACGACGAACCACCGCCGGGCGGCGACTGTCGACTGGACGACAGCGACGTGCCGGTGGACACGGGCGAGTTGCCGGCCGTCGAACTCGTCACGCCACCGCCACCGCCACCACCGCCGCTGCCAACACCGCCGACACCGCCGTTTATCGTTGGCGACATTTTATTGTTGTTGTTGACCGGCGCGTTTCCTCCACCGCCCGACGATTTCCCCGAAGACTTCTGGCCGTTGTTGCCGGTCGAGTTGTTGTTCCTCGACGACGCCGTCTTATCCGCTCCAGTGCCGTTGTGGTGTTGCTGCTGATTCTGCTTCACCTGTTGCCGGCATTTAGCCCTCCGATTCTTGAACCACACCTGAAACACATCATCACGCCCATATAATATTATATATCATGATAGTACATAATATCTGTATATTACAATAATATTGTACGTATGTTAAAACCGAGATTTGGGTAAAATAAGAGATGGTAACCTATATATTGGTATAATATGATATTCGTGAGGGGTGTATCCGGCACTGTATCCTGTTTTTTTTTTTTTTAATTTAGTTACAAGTAATAGTTAATCGGCGCACTCGTTTAATCAAGAATCTGTTTTGTTAAAATGTTCGAACTGTAACTTGTATTTCCGTATGATGACGGAAGTCCGAAACTTATTGTTGTCGGGCGAATTTAGATTTTTTAGACATTATTTATAGCCCGGTGTACGTGTAAAGTGATTTTTTTACTGAGACAATGTTGTTTTGATATAATAATCATATATTTGTGGGTCAAATTTTGCATCAAGCGCTATCTACACCATTTTTGAGTTGTACCTACTTACATGTTTATTATATATAACTATTCTAAATTCATGTATAAGAACGTTTTATGATATGGTTGTTACAACTGATAAGTTTCTAGACTAAAATATTGCTTTATTTAATATATTAATTGATTAGTAATGACCTTTTTACAAAATGATATAATTATTAAAAAAAGATAATGTGCCTGGTATTATTATCATTATTATTATATATTTGCCATTTAGATATGTTTTATAATTAAAAAATATTATCTTAATTATTTTTTTATTATATATTCTGTTGAAATTGTGATATTCTATTCCTGAAATTGTATAATATCATTATTTATTTGAAATATAACATGTAAAATTATTTTTTATTTAGTATACACGATATGCAATTTTAACATACAAATCTTAGAGGTGGCATGGAACTCGGACACACTCCAATAAAAGATGGCAAGAAATTCGGGTGGTGCTCCTTGAACACATATCCCAAAATATATTGTTGTAAAACTACGACTCATGACAAAGTGGTTGAGGAACTAACTGCGGCCATACTATAGATTATTGGTATAATAAAAAAACGTCACTACAGCTAGGAAACATCCCTGATGGAAAATGACGTTACAAGAACACGAGTAATAGTATAAGCTCTGCAGCGACGGTTTTTCACGAAACGACTCGACTCGATTGGCACTGCGGCGGCAGAGGATTATCACGCCGTACTTATATGTATACATAATATATGCACGTATCAATTTCGTGGAGTTTGTCGTGAAGCCGTATACGCGACGAGCCGATGACCGATGAGTAGCGGAGTGCCGGTCGTTTACGCATTGTGTAAACATAAAAAAAACTTTGGCCGTATTCCGCCTCCACTAAGTCCTAAGCATATCGATTTTATTTCAAACGCCGGCTTTAACCTAGTTTCTTTGTCTGCTGTGCGCTAACGAAAATAAAATCCATCCACAGTCCACACGTACCGAACTTAGTACAATATAATTTGTGAGCCTTTTTAATTTAGGAGAGAAGATGAAACAAAATACAATCAGCTATTATATAGGTACACGTGATTAGTGAGAGAACATCTAACACAATGTTGTTTTTTGTTCTAGTTACACTATTTTTGTTTTTAACTGTATATATGTGACGGACGAGTTATGGATGCATCGTAACATGCTAAAATTTCCTCGTCAAGGAAAATCTCTACATCGATTCTACTCCGAGATATTATTATTGAAATATAATAATATTATATTTATGACACTGCAAATTTAGCTATATTATGCCACTGTGACTTGAGGCAAAGTAACATCGAAATTATATAAGCAAGTATTTTTTGCGTGCGCACGCTCAAACAATTTTCCAATGACGGTTTTACACGCGATCGGGCGTACACCCAAGAACCAGGTAGGTAATAGGTATATAATATTAACCGACCGAGTGGCGTCGGCGAGAGATGCATCGTTCGAAATCCGTACACGTCATGGTGCGTATAATAATATGATAATGTAATATTGTAATTTATCATATATAATATATACCTATATATAATTATTATACACTCTGTGCACAATACAATATTATATTTATTGTCGTCTTGAACTATATGCCGTGATTGTATTTATTATGCTATACACGCGCCATAATCGTCGTTAAGAAAAACGTCCGCGTCTACGCATATGTGGTATTATTAAACATAATATTATAATATTCTATGAGCGCGGGACGGCGACGAATATTTTACGAAGACAATTTATTCCGGGAGCTATCCCTTTTCGCGGCGGCCGTTCGCTTTATATAATATGTAACAGCCGCGGCGGGCGGAAAACGTGACCTCGCACGAGATGCATTAGTTTTACGACAGTGTACTAACCAATACGTGCGCAAACGGATGCGTTTTTATCACGATATAATAATAATAATAATAATAATAATACGAATATTCGGTCGTCGTTAATATAATATAATATAATGTAATATAGGTATTGTGTGAGGTACGCGGCGGAGGGTATATGCACCGGAATATTATATAGTATAGTAGCCGGAGAACTGTATGTATATAGTGCCTACCCACGCCTATTATAATATTATTATTAAGCAGTCGGCGGGCCGCGCGTACGTATTGTTCCGTGTCACGAACGCGCCGCCGCGGCCAGGCAAAGCGGGTACCGAATTCAATATTATAATATTATTTCGTCTGAAAACCGGACCGAAGCTTAGGTATGTGGTTGCCGCACGATCAGTGGAAACAGCGAGAGAAACAGAGACAATCTGACTGAGAGTGAAGAGAGACCATGACCGGTTTGCGCGGAACTAACAAAAACCGCACTGCAAAGCTACCTACTTATAATAATAATAATATACATATAATATATAGGTAGATACACCTCCTAACGAAATATCGATCGCGAAAAATTTGCATAGCCGTCGAACTCGCGACTTCGTCTTCAACATTTATTCAAATGATTAATTCGGGTGACGCGAATAGTACCGTACATTGTATTATAATCACAAGTAGGTTTTTAAATCCAATTCAAAACAGCTAGTGATCCGATCGAATGCTGTACTTGCAGTACCTATTCTCTAATTTCAAGTACGAATGTATACCTACCGTTTTGCAAGTCGATTAAAATAAATTTTGTTTTAAGCAATTGGATACAATATTATTATATTATTTTATATTTCCGTCAACTTTTCAACTGTAAATCATTTATACATCTCCAATGTAAATAGAACTGACCGTCTAATATGTATCCATAACTTAGTTACAGTTATCACGAAGATCACTAATCTTCTCAACGCAGAGTATCCTAACCTAACGACCTCGTCAGAGCCTAATATTATTAAAATAATACCCTTGGTCCAAGAAAGTCTATAATCAGTTGTCCTCGATTGGCTTTACCATACTTTACAGTATACACTATACCAGTGGCGTGACGAAAGACTATGTTTGAGGCACTCGCCTCAGTTTGAGGGGTGGTGGGTGTCCTCAAAGATCATCTGATGTGTTAAAAAAGCATTATTATTTAAATGAATAAATATATTTTATCATAAAAAAATTTTTTAATGTTTTTTGTGATGTGTGGAGTGGGTGGTTGGTCTGACAATATAACTGTGCCTCATAACTTAATGAAATTCGCCATGCCACTGCACTATACATCGACATCATATTATATATTATAAAAGCATGTCTGGAGCGGAGAAAAGCAAAAGTTTAGTGATTAGGGAGGGGGGGGGGGGGTTAAAGCTACAATGGCGACGTTTAACTGACGGGGCAGATAACACCGTCATTTTTCGCAAGAAGTGTGCGTGGCAACGATTATTTGCGAGTTCACTCAAAGTATACCCGTGGCGATCGTTGGAAGGGGTGGTTAGAATTGGAGTAGGAGGCGGGATTAACCAACAACGGACAAATTGTATATATATACATATATATATATATATATATATATATATATATATATATATATATATATATATATATAGAAATATAAAGTGTCGAGAAGGAAGACGAGAGTTATCCTCCCCTAGCGACGCACGCGCACCGCCATAAAGTACATACCGCGGTGGAGGGTGGGGGCTCTTCTATACTCAGCCACAGCATTCTGGGGTTATTCGGCCGTGCGCGCACCGCCCCAATCGCCCATTGCTTCTGCCTTTATCGTTTTCGTGGGTAAAGGTAGTGAGAGGGTGATATTGTGGTGGCAACTAAGTCCCGTAACCGGCAAACATTATTTTCACCGCTAACTATATTCTTTAGAGGATTTTCGAATTTTTTTTGTTCGTTAACCTTAACTCAGATAACGTCAATGCTTAGTTAGATACCTACTAATTTCCTCTAAACCTATCCCATATCAAATGCAACAAAATTCATGTTAGCATTACAAAGGATTATTCTTCTCATATTTTTTTTTCGATTAATGGATAGATTAAGGTGTTTGTTGAGTATCGAAATACTTGGTCAGGTATCAATAGTACGTCATACCACTCAAATATTTTTTTAATGATATTTCTTGGAACGTAATCATTTTTATATAAATATACCTACTGAACAATGACGTTCTATACAATGCAATGTTACGATAAAACAAAAACAGTAAATATGTGCACCGTCCCTGAATTCGACCATTATTTACCAATATGTATAGGTATTTTATTGGCTTTCTAATATATTGGCCTCTATCCATCATTCAAGACTCTATAATACCCTCTAAGCTGAATAACATAACGCGAAACGCAATGATTTAACAATGACAACTAATATGTAACCAAATAAAATAATAAATTACCTGTACTCTAGATTCGGGTAAGTTTATCTTCAGTGCCACCTCTTCACGCATGAATATGTCCGGATATCGAGTTTTGGCGAACAATGTTTCCAGAACGTCCAACTGCGTCCGGGTGAATGTGGTTCGTTCACGTCGCTGTTTTCTCGGGTTGCCGACTGCATAGAAAAAACAAAAAAGAACTCATTATTTCCTACTTCGACGAGTGCTGCAATATAATTTATAAGATAACACTCAAAACAAAAATAAAATTATTTGAGTTATACACCGTACATTGTAGTAACTCTTACTCCCCTCCCTTTCACAAAAGGATTTAAGTTTGAAATTTTATATTTATTTTAAAATATAGAACGAAAATCTCAACGGAATAGATCAAAGTAATTAATAACTACATATATTAATTTAAAGTATAAAACAATATTACGTTTTGCGATGAACCTTATGAATAATTTAAACGGCCAAAATGACGTCTTAATATACACAATATAGTTACAAAGTATTAATTGCAATAGCAGATTCCGTAAATTTCAATTTAAATATTTAATGCAACATAATCGCTATTTCACAACTATAACAAATGTATATAGTAAAAAATTGCCAAGTTCAACAAAATAAAAACCATATTATAGAAATATGATGCAATTCCAAGCTAAACTGCAAAGAAGGTAACGTAGCTGGTAGGTTATAATAATCACTGCACATATAAGTATATAAAACACACAATATCCAAGTTTCTTTTGCCTGAAAAAGAACCCCCACGGCGCAACGGTAAGAATCATGTAGAGTAGTAGGTATACTCACACAACCCAATGAATGACATAAATACGGAAACGAATGAAAACAATCCCAAATGCTCAAATCGACCAGTCATTGTAAGTTTTCAATACATAATAGGTAATATGTACACCTATGTCCTATATATTACTACATAGTAGTATAGTATAAGATATGTTCCATAACCTACCTATATCATGATATAACGATAATCTTTTAAAGGTATATATACATATTTAAGTTATAACTTATAAACAATCTACGTAGGTACCCTAATATAATAAATTAGTATGATAAAGTAATAATAAATTTAAAAAATATTCTGTACCTAGCGCAATGACCATTTACCACATTGCTGCATTGGATATCTTTTATCATGTAAAAAAAGAGGTTTCATTTTAATTGAAACAATACAAGCTTAAGATTATAATTGATTTCATGTTAAACACAAACACACACACACACACACATATATATATAGTCTGTAATTATTATAATAATATAATATAAACCATGAGCTTTTTATCAAAATTAATACATTCAAACTATTGGCCAATCCCCATAAAGTATTTAACTTATTTTTTGGATATATGGACTGTGCTGAGGAGAGTGAGCGTATATTCACGGGATAGGGAATTATATACAATTTAAATGAATAACGAATTCGGTCAATACAACCTCCCTCCATCTGACTAAAAATAAATATATTTACATAATGTAATAAATAATGATGACATATTATATTATTATTATTATCACGACACCGTCGCCTCACAGTTATATTCTGCAAGACGGACGAAAATGACGACGGATTGCAGTTTTTGAAAATCAGCCGGCTCGCGTGCGTACATTTTATACACGGTGCAACAATTTATTAAATTACACGCGTATTGCGTTCCGATGCTGTGGTTGCATGCAGAGGAAGTGGAGGAGTGATAGGGTTAATAGGTTACGCGACGGTGGCATTCCGGATAGTGGACTACTTTACCATACGCATTTCCCCCTAAGCCGAAGCCGAAAACTGACGATCCTGGTGGAAAACAACGATATTATATCGCATTATCATTTCCGTTTTATAAGCGATTCGCCCCCAGCCGGACGCCGAGTGATGTCGTCTGTCCATCCGGAATAAATCAATCGGTCTACATCACTCGGGCGGCGGTCCGACTTTTGCCGTTTCGCCGCCGCCGCTGCATCACCCTACCAGGCCACACGTAATATAATAACGACGTAATTTATTATTTGTCGTCAAGTTCAAAGAGCAGCGGGACGGGTAATGATCGGGTTTATTGGATTCACGGCGCGGTGCGGTTAAAGAGTCAAAGAGCCCCTGGATAATGAGATTTACAATAGTGCATTAACCGCCGTTTATTTTCACGTGAAAAGTGATAGAGCCCGCGGTTTTCCTCCTTTGTGAGTGAAAATGGAAAATGAGTCAAATCGACCGAGTTTTTACTTTCGCATGATATACTTTATTATAATAAATGGCCGGGAAACATTTCGTTTGCGCGCCCGCCGCCAAAATCGAACGATATCGTAAAACGAAAATAAACAGGGGGGAATGTAAAATCGATATATATAATATATATTACGATAAACGAATTCTGTTTCTTCGAATGTAACCGTATATCAATCGAACGACACCACAGACATTTGTAAGACTACATGTTTTCAAAATGATCTTATCTCTTGAGATTGTCTTGCTGGATAAAAGTATAAACAACAACCCCAAACATAGCAGCTACTGCACGACACATGTCTTGCATTTATCATTTATAATACACGTGCAATATGGACATAAATACGCCAAGATATAGGTCATCGGAGTACGGTACGCTCGAATTTTATTATATACCCAAGGATACATAATTACCCCAAGCTGCACCGATAACGAAAATAATTAATCACTTACAATCTTAACACCACATTCAAAATAATGCTGTCCACTACCCACTATCATTACCATGTGTGATCCATATGTCATAATAATATAGGCAGTATATACGAACATCGAGGACCAGTGGGTTCCCGGACCACCTCTGTGTGTGCCGACCGATACAAATGTCTTTTATCAAAAATTGTTAAGTGTATAATACCACCCACATTAGCAATTTGTTAGTATTTATTTTTAATATTTTTACCATCAAAGTCAGTGACGGTTTTACTTTAATCGCGTGTTATGTACGCATAGCTCGGATACGCCTTCGTTTCAGCTTTTGTTCTTAAAATTCCCGCCACCCAAGAATAACACACACTTCTTAGCAATACCACAGACCGCGGTAGATCGACGGTTTTAACAAGCTCACACGTGGCATATTGATATAAAGGCATTACAAGTATAATATAATATTATGTCCATATATGAGTACTTGGGACGATACATTAAGTTTTTTGTATTCTTATCAGTATTGTTTTCCTAAAAACATTTAAATATATTATTTTATTCCTATCGACAGTCTGATTTATATAGTAGGTACCTATATCGGCAAACAGGGCTGTATTTCAGATTTTGGCGCCCCCGACTTTGCTAATACTAATTATAGGAATTCGTGGTATCTAATTTAGTATATAGATAAATACAATTTAAAAATAAAACCTAGCAAATGCAGTAATTGGTAAATATTAGGTAACAAATAATAAGATATAGGTAATATACTAATATATAAATACATACAATTTACAACATACTATTTAAATATATTATATATTATGATCTTTATCTCAGTTTTTTTTTAAATAATATTAATAATATATGATATTTTTATTTATTAAAAACTTTTTTATAGTCTCCGTAAAAATATTTGTACCTCTTGATAACCTTTATGGGGAGCGGGCTATTGCCCTTCCACACCACTGCTTAAATACGGCCCTGTCATTAAATATAAAATAGTAGGTTATAATAATTGTCTGTCGATGGCCCGCCCATAACGAAGATCTAAATAGTGTATATTATGTTATTCACATTACCTATATATTATATAATTATTTATTTTATAGACACCTATAATGTATGTATAAATTTTTTTACACCCTTTATAAGTTATGATTTACAACATATATCTCTTATTCTCATACCAAAAATCACCAGTCCAAGGACTCATTAAGTGGTTGGCACCTCTCATCGTATTTCTCTTTATTGTATGGTCTATCGGTATGACTTCGTGATCGAGAGGTTGCGCATATTAAAGCATAAGTATTGGTAATGTTGAAAGTTTCTGTGAGTTGTGACACACACCTATTTTCAGATCCTTAGGGATTATATAATTTTCAAGTAAACCGAAACGTTCTTACATCGCATTGTTGTTAAATAATGAAAGATTAAATTCAAACACATCAAATTTCACACGTAAAATTATATATAAACATATATATATGAAATGGTCAAACCAAAATTTAATGTTCGTTTGTCTCTCAAATTTTGGTAAAAGTATGCAGCGATTTATATTGGATTCTACGTATTTTACAATGGATGAATATTTAGTATTGTATGAGATAATTTATTATTATTACATGAGTTTAGGATATTATGATATTATTAATATGATACACAACCTAAGATCACGTGTTCATAGGGTTAGATTGTATGCAGTAAAAGGTATACGTAAAAAATCTGTATTTTAGTTATAGAGTACAAAGCGGTGAACTGTATTATTATGATATTATACATTGTATTTAGTGTTTTCTCGAGCACGGAATTATTGTTTCACATCGATTTCTACGACTGATGAAAAGATTGTATATGCAGAAAGCCATACAATAGTCGTTGAAAATATTAGGTCACCGTCATCGTAATCGGTACGAACAACGGGAATCAAATTACGACGACGAGGGTAAAACATTGCCGTTTTTCCTATAGTGCATTTGGTACTAACCTATATATATATAATAGTTATTATTAGTTACTCTAGTGCTATTGTATTGATAAAAAGTATAATTAAATAGTTGATTGGAGGGGTGTCTACGATTTTTATTCCCTTTAAGATTCAAAAAATTGAAAATAAAAATCTAAAAAATTATATTCAGCAAAGTCATGAGGACTACCTTATATGAGCAAAAATACGAGATTTATGTCTATGCAAATTCACTGATAGATCTAAAATGCAGAACTCAATTAATATAGTATTTACATTTAAATGTACAATTTTTCGAGTTAATAGTATTTATATTACTAAAATATTAATATCATAAAATACCAATTTTAGTAAAGAAATTAGAATATGACTCAATGTTACCACAGAGCCCACAATATTTATTATAATTTATGTATTGTAATTTGTATTATGTACCTATACCTAACATGAAAAAATAGATTTATAAGTACCTACATAAAAAGTGAACTTATATTACTTGAAAATTAATTTTTTTCTATAACGATAATACATAAATTATAACATGATGTGAAGGTGATATGACTTATGATTATTGCTACTTTAATTTTAAACTTAGATTTTCATGTATAGGTAGTGCACCTACGTGATTATAAAACTTAAAAACATAAAAAAAAAAAATTATGAATATGGCGTAAATACTAATTATATGTTTAATAATAAAACACTAAATGGTTTATACATTTAAATATTAAAATTTTAAAAAGGCAAATATGTGTAAAATATTTTTAAAAGAAATTATCTACGTATTATGCATAACACAACATATTATATTATCTACGTATAATTATACTTTATCATTTGTTATATGCTCTATGCGTGTAATATTTTTATTAGTTACACAGTTACACTACAATAATTATAAATTTATCGTTCGTCGATATTTGATACTAAAATTTCATTTAAAATTAATGTCAAAAATAAACATTTCTACAATATACCTATATGTTGAAATATATTGTAAAATATGTAAGTTAGTTTATTTAGAATTCTACAAATTGTATTTTATAATTACTGACTAAGTTTGTACATTAAAGTTAATAAAAAATATTTAAATATGAGCCTATTTATAGGAATCCAGGTAAATATAATATTATTACTTATTAGTAGTTAATTGTAATGCATTTTGTTAACAACTCAAATGGTCAATGATTTACGTAATTGCATGCAATACACTGTATATATAATGCATTTTAAGTATGTATTTGAATATATATATGAAATTACTCAAGATTCGTTTAAATATATTATATTTATAAAATATCTATTATTTGATTATTTGGAAAAATTACTTAATCAGTCATTTTTGCAATGAATAAAAATAGACACATAGTATTAAATTATATAATCAGACATTCAGTGGGCTTGTTATTATGTACACTTTGTATTACATTGTATTGTAACAGATATAACATGCAGACGGTTTCACCTATATATACGTATATAATATATATACATTATGCATATTATAATATCATCGGGAATACAGTGACTCATTCGTAAATAAATAAATACATATAATATATTATATACATCACAGGTATTCGCTCTAATGTTATATGTGTTGTGTTTGGTAGGTTTTTGTTCCCTCGCTAAGCTGAATATTGTACTAAGATTTCATCAGAATTGTGATCTTAAAGGCGGTGTCGTTTGACACATCAGACAAAATGGTAGAAGATTCTAATAAATCAAGATTTCTGAAGTCGAGCAATTTATTATTTTATAACGGCATCATTGATCGTGTGCCTATTTATAACGTTAAACGAGGATCTAGAGCGGCAATTTATATTAAGGGGTTGTGTGTGTATTACGCTTACGCGGCGCGTTTGTAGTACTAGAAGTGAATGATTGTTTTGTGCAAGTAAGTCAGTGTGTGGCCCACACATATAGGTACGTGCGAACAAACACATGTCACACGATAAGAGTTTAGGTATACCGCAATAGAATATTACAATTATTATTTATTTCCTACACACGAAGACGAATCAGACCCATAAACCTTTATAAGATTACAACTTCTACTAAGAATTATTCGTTTTTAACTCCATGAAAACATTTGAGTAGGTATTATAGATCTTTTTTCGGCATTATCGTGGTAGTAAAGTTTTAATTAAATGCACATTTTTTTTTAGATTTAATCGATATTATGAATGTTTATTTATTTTATTTTATTCACTTTTTAATAACGAATATTATGTTTTAACATGCGTATTTTTCTACTTTAAACAATGAAAATTAATTTCTATACAATAACCTAAAAGATAAATAAAATTAAAATCGGATTATTTGAAGTAGTTGTAATTTTGTCAGGCTTAATTAGGCTTTTGTAGGTCTGAATAAAAAAAAATATATATATCACTTCACAAAAAAATACTATTGATATACCTATAATTGTTTTTCTTATTTAGTGATCATGTAGGTTATTCGTATAATATCTACACTTGTGCATAATATACAACTATTAGACCTGTTGAGTATTTTAATAAACGTTATTTAAACACTATTTTTATTATCTACTTTGTAAACTTTTGTAATACTTTTCAAGCGATTCGCATTTGACAGTATTAAACATATTTTTTTTTTATACACTCGTCACGATAATGATAAAAACATACTATACCGTTTAACTTATACATTTATTTAGAACGTATAAAGAAATATTTACAGCATTCTACACAGCACCTATACTACAATACTTGGCATTTAATATAAGTTTTCCTAGTGTACTAAGTATATATTGCTGTAGTGGTGGTATAGGTACCTACTTGTTTTTTTATTCTTATATATCCTAATATTTGAAAGTGTTCTCTATATACCTATAAGTATTTTTAACAGTTAAATGTCCAACTACTACGTAGTAACTAGTTTTTGCCATACGAATATACACGTACACACATACCTATACACATTCGTACAATATACATACTATACAGCTTACAAATAGATATACACACATCACACACACACACACTTACTATATAGTATAATATTATTGTTATATTATAGTCCCTATACCGTGAGTAATTCCCGTTATTGTATCATATAATAAAATGGTTGGGATTCGACATTTTGATCGCAGGGCATAAGAGATTTAGCAATTTGGCATGCCAGCACTTCCTATATATAGTATATATTATACACTCATACTACACGAGAAAAAATCTACCTGAGGAAACATAATGCTGGGTGGATACACCCTGCATTAGGGTGCAGTGATATAATAAGGGGCAATCGTTAAAAACCACACATTTTTTCTTCACATTATAAATAAACGATTTTGTGTTGAACCAGATTTACAGAAAATAAAAATACACCATTATTATATTGCGTATAAAATGTCACAGTATGAAATATTATAAGACAGTGGTAGGTATACCAATTCAATAGTCTATTCAGGTCGAAGGACTCGGAACTGTAACGCTGTTTGTCACTATATTTGTACAATAGCAAACTGTTCAACAAACGGTTAACGGTGTAAACAGTATACTATATATATATATATATATATATATAAAATATATACATATATATATAATAAGACAGGGATGAGGAGATGCAAAGGTTTATTTCTTTATTTATTCTCAAAAATTAAAACTCAACCATTATCCACGATTAATTTTGTGTAACTTTATTTTAATTATTTGTAAAATGAACTTTTTAATTACCTACTAAATTGTATTTTATAGGCACACAAGTTAGATAATGAATAATGATGATAGTGAATATTAATCGAAATGTTTGAATATAAAACTATTGATACAACCTTTAAAATTGCAAACAATTGGTAAATATTGAAGCTTTATTGCCCAACGCTTCAGTCTACACAAGCCACTAACACACATATTCGGCGGAAATCCGACCACCTACCTAAATAAAGTACAGGATGTACCTATGCGTTTTCCCGTAAGAATGATGTATATACTGGGAAAACGCGATGACCTGTCTACCGCCGGGCGTAACAATACGACATTTTAACTATATTTTACTATAAGCACCGTCACTGCGCACAGGAGTGAACTGCCTATCTATACCCATAAATATGTTGTAGAAACCGTCTCACGTGAAAAGTAACCACTCAGACTATATATTATACACAACCTTGGTAAAGAAACAAAATGTATACCCCCGTGGTAAGTATACACTGCAGAAAACAATGTTTGCCGTATCAGAGCGTTTTTATTTTTTGATCTATCGATTTAAAAAAAAGTGTTCATAAGCCCGCGAGTGATTCTTTTTAGCACAAAATGGTTACCATATAAGCAGTGCATGTGGCACGGTGATGTACGCAAAATAGTTTCCATCGATTGATAATTATATTGTTATGCTTACGGTGGTTGAACAGGGACAACGTGGTGGAATGATGGTGGTGGTAGTTCTGACCAGCCGCTGTTGGGTAACAGCCCATGCTGGTCTGCAACGAGTCCATCAGCCCGATGCTGTTGACGGCGGCATACGGTGAAGACGCAGTCGAATTCTTGAGGTGGTACGCGGCGGCGGCGGCCTGCATGGACGAGCCAAGTGACGGCGGTGCGCCGCCCGAACCACCCGCGGCGGCGAACGCTGCGGCCGCGGCAGTAGCAGGGAAACCGCCCAACTCCCCGCCGCTCTCCTGGCTGCATCTGTACGGGTGGAAAAAAAACAGAAAAAAAATGCGAAAAGCAAACGATTAATAAAAACCAATGTTTTTTACAACAAAAATAATAATAGTGTATAACAATATTACGATGATGGCACGGAGAAAAGAAAAAAAATCATAATATTACAATATAATAATATACGTAGATATATATTGTAGCGGTGGCACTGCGAAGTAAAGGCGTTGATAGTCTAAGTGTCGTCGAAAAAAAGTATGCAAAATGTGGAGGTAAATAAATAGGTAAAATAAAATCCAGCTTAACGACATACATATAAATTATATAATACCGTATATGAGGTGTGAGAGGGCACATTAAAATGTTTAAATAATTGTATAGATACGCACGGATGTGTATAATACATTGTGTAAAACATTTTATACGAATAAACATATATTATATGATAGACTCAATTTTGTACAAAACATTTTTGAAAACCGTTTCAGAGAGTACATATTATTATTATATAGCTTATACATCATAACTATTATCTATTTAAAACACAAGTAGTATTATTATAACGTGATATTTAGATACCCGATAATAATCTTATTGTATTATAATTATTTTTATTTTTTTAATAGTTTGTTCAAGTTCGTAGTTCTGCACTATACAATGTGAGACGTAATTATGTCAGACCGTGATTCGTGACTCATAGCTCATTTCTTGTCATTGCAGCTCCAAACTCGTCATTTGACGTTTCTTATATTATTATGTTGTATATTAAAAGTTCACGTTCCTAATTAGATGTAGATAGTATTCTTCTATTAATTATGTGGCAAGGAATAATTTTAGATAAAGGCGCACAATGAAAGTATCTGATTCTCCCCTGTGTATAAAAAAAAAATGCGTCAATGTGTTGTAATATAGTACATTGTGTACATATTATTGTACTTGTATAATATTTAATGACAAAACATGTACTCAGTGTACTAAATAATAGAACGATTTTGTCTTGTTTTAAATACTAAATTACTTTGTATATCTTTTTAAATATTAATGTAATATGTAAATATACTAATAGATAATTTACTGTTACATCCAATGACCATAGACGCCGCGGATAGTTGTTTAATAAAAAAAAAAAAAAAAGAACGATTGCCAATACCAAACTATAGTTAAAATTGTTATAACAAATCACTTGAATACTAATTTACTAAAACAGGCATTTACATTATTATAAAACTGCTTATAAAAATAGAGTATAGGTATAATGGCATATTCAAAAGATGTGGGTAAATTATTTCAACGCGTGGTGGATGAGAAATTCGTCCAAATGTACTGTTCGTGATAATCCATTTCAAACAATGGAATATACATTATCTACTCGATCTGGGTTATAGACGGACCGATAAGGGAACTCCACCAGGTTTCGAGTGCAATAACGACTTGCATCATATAGCTTGACCATCAAGTTAAGAAAATATAGGTACCAACTTTCATTACACATTACCATTTTATGTTTATTTTACTAAATATTTGATTTTAACGTATTTTAATTTAAAACACCCATTGTTATAGTTATAATTTAAGTTTAAATAATTTATTCATTGTATTGTACTGCTTAAACCATGCATAATATAATAATATAAATTAAAACATAATTAAAATAAGAATATCATAGAAGAACAACTTGTCAGCAAAGGTATAGAAGAACTGCTTTCGCGCATAATCCACATCGGGCTTAGTTCTAAAACACATCTTTATCCTCCGATATGGATCAGTGGCAGCTGATTTTATTGTAATAATATCACTACAGTTTTATTTTACATTATCGCTATAATAGTATAATTACATATTAAAATGATGCACACGCATCCAAATTGGATAATAATATATTATTTGACGCCACTGATTTGGTACTATAAAACATCATCAACAGCCACGAAGAAAGTATATAACATCATGCAGTAAGATATTAAAAATTAAAACATTTAAAATTGTTGAAATTAATATGTATTCGTATAGACTGTTTTTGTTACTTGTTATTTCTATGCGCTAATTTTCGTTAAATTATAATAGGCATATTAAATATTTGAGCTTTCACGTACACAATGAATAAAATCACTAGGTGCATAAAATTATATCAAGTATGCAATAATAATAAAAATAATAAATACATAAAAATAAAGTTTACGACAAATCTGGTGGAGTTTTGGTTTTTATTATTATATACGTACCTTATAGAACCAATAATACAATAACACCAACGACGCTATATTATAGTTTAATAGTTATATAAATTGATATAGTTATAAATTATTATGATAGTTGCAACAAATAATTATGATTTTGGAACCGAAGATTTTTTTGTCATCATAAAATGTAGGTAGGTATTTGAAAATAACAAATTAAGTATTCAACTTAATAAGGCAGTTAACATAATGAGTAACACAGCCAGTGTAAAATATTTAAAAAAAATATATATATATATATATATATGATTAATTAAGCAGTACAACGTATACATGTAACGTATACAATATTCATGATATAAAAAAATAATAATAATATATTTATAAAATTAGAGTAAAAAGTTTTAATTGATGGGAATCATCATAACCATAATAAAAACTGGAAAACAACTTAAGAATAGAAATTGCACCATAACATTTTTAAAATTGAATTTGTAAAAACCTAATTCAAACATTGTATTAATAAAACTGTTATACCTACAGGCTACAATAAGCTAAAAAGAATCCATTTCCTACATGATCGCAACTCTTCTATAATTATCATATTATACTTCAATAATGTAATAGTATTATTAAAATTGTTTTTAAGATTCTAGTTATATGATAGATGTGAAATTATTTTTTTAAATAAAAGCTTAGTATAAAGTTATAAGCAGCAAACTCGGTAATTTTCGCACATTATTATTGTTTAAGTGTTAAAATCGGCGTTACAAAATCTATATGAAACAAAGATATCAAAAAAACTGCTAAGATTAATAAACCCAAGTCTGAGGAACTTATTAAAGGCGACGATTAGGTGGATTTTGGTAGTGTACCTATTTGATTTACGGTATAATACTATAAAAATGGGATTTTATAAACGCTTTGGATTAGAAGTTTCAAACCGCCGCGTAGTTGCCGCCTATATGTCTGGCCTGAACGAAAAGCAAAGGCGATCGTCGGACTGCATATTATCATATTATTATTATGTGCACATGGACATGGACAATAATATTATATAGTAGGTACCCAACCTACTTATATATTATACCTACCTTAACCGTACGCAATACTTCTCGATGGGCGACACAAGTCGGGTATACGTATGATATATATATATATATATATATACAATACCAAAATATTATAATGTTCGGACGACCGAACAAACATATAGTTGCGTGCGTGAGCGGTGGTCATTGTTCGCGTCAAACGCGTACGTGCTTTTTCCGGTATTCGGCTGGCGGCGCGTAAGGGCCTGTCCGCGTCTATACACTAGCACAGTCGTACTCCTCCGACAAACCGATGGTTTTACACGCATAGGTATACGTTATATAATAATATATACCTATCGTATACGTTTATTTTGTACATATATAGGTATAGCATAATAGATGTATTTATTTATATAATATACACATGTGATATGTGTGCATATGACGCAGGAGCTCGTGGACCTACGGCGCTGTCAGCATCCTGACAACAGTCGGTCGGTGAGATCGTCTTTTTTCCTCTTCTTATTATTATTCATTGTCGTCGTCTTTTTTCTTTTCCAGAGCCAAGGTCCACACCACGAACACCCACGCACCCGTCGTAGGTACTGGTACAGAGAAACTACGTTATAATGTGACTAGTGTGTATGTGCACGTGAGTGTTTGTGTTTATGTTATTTTTTATTATGTTTAGTTCACATGATGAACCGTACACACACAATATAATTATATCGGTTTTTTACGACCACCGGAACTGTTAGGTTAGGTTACCTGGTTTATGGTCACTATAGATGTATTACCTGCACATTATTATTGCAATTGTGGCATATTATAAATATAGAGCAAGAGCCAAGTATAGGCTCGCCGACAAATAGACCGGCGTTATATATATTAAGTAGATATATAATATACGTTTCATGTGTGCTCCAACACAGGGTGTGATTATATATATATAACCATAATCATATGTATAGGCGCTATTATCGCCATTGTATATTCTGTGGTTTGTTTTTTTTCCGTACATATCAAATCCAGATCATTCCTCGATCACAATAACTTCAGTTGGCCAAGAGTTGAATATTATATTTTTTTTGCTCTGACGTCATTTGTATTTTTCAGATTTTTTCAACAGTTCTTGGTGATTTAAAACCGAATAAAGTCGTCGATTGCGAATAGGTTTTGTTTTTTTTAAATACGTACACTTATATGTATAAGACGATGTTAACGTTACGATAGGAATAGAATCGGATACATGAGAAGGTCAGCAGCTTATGTTCAGCTAATTTTTCTGTCTCACAAAAACGCAGACAACAATAATTAATACCATAATAATTCCAACTTAAAAGATTATGGCCTTAGAACATAATCTGCTCAATAAAGCAATTAAAATGTCTAATATAGTTTAGAAAACATTACAGAAGTGCCTTAAGGATTTTCTTGTTCCATTTTCACTCTAATTATCGCCATTAAATGGATATTTTTTTTTGAACAATTTAAATATTATGTTTTGAAGTACCGAATTTTCAATAATTCTATTCTATATAGACTCTATAACGATGATACGAAATGAAAATGGTTTCTGAGGTTCCGACAAACGCAGGATCAGATCAAATGGGTTCAAAAATCTCAGTATTTCTTTCATTCGTTCCTAGTAAATTGTACTTGATATTTATGAGTTGTCGTCTTATAGTCTGCTATAGAACACTAACATGTTATTGTAACATATATGTAGGTACGCGATATGATATGATTGTACTGTTGGGTCGGTCAGGGCCTAGACCTAGTGGCGTGGCATTTTCATTGTCACGCTATATTGTATATTATATTGTTATATTATTGTTGTAAAAAGGACAGATCGTCCGAATCTCTGCCGACGGTTTTTTTTTGTACGGGACACGTACGAGCACGACGAATGACAATAAACCTCAGTTTATGTTTATTATTACTATTATTATTATTGGTAAATGTATTATCATCATTATTATTATTTGAAAAACACTCAGGTTTGAACGAAATGCGTCTTTTACATACGATCAATAATAATATTGTATTTTATTATACGTTACCGACAATGGCTATATATATTATATATATAACAACACTTTACCACTGCGACAGTAAAATAACAAGAGCGCATCGGTAGGTACCGGATTTCGAGAGAATAATCTTAAGACACAATGGGAGAAATTTAAAAATCGGATGTATACAACAAAAATATCGTGGTACGAAGGGATAAAACCCTTAGGTATAATGCGCACTAATCTTATGCTGACCACCAACCATAATTATTATTGTTGTTGTTACCTATATCACATGTACCATTAAGAAGGTAAGTTATCACATATACCTAACATGATTAAATAACATTGGATTCCGCGTTATTACGTCGTATATGTGCTAAACAAGACCGAACAATCGACGATACACATAATACATATACCAACGCTTATTTTCAATGATGTCATAATATATACTTACGAACAACACCAAGCCACTTGCCACCGATACGTCGCAAAATAAAATAATGATAATTTCAACGCGTGGTAATCTACAAATATACGGGTGATAGGTACATATTATATTTTATTTGTAGTTTGTACCATCGCAATCGTAGGCATGCATGTTAGGTTTATACAAATTATGAGTGTAGGAACATAATCGATATGATATTGCGGACGATAATATTTAATACGACTACAAAACTTACCCAGATGACAGGCTATTTGGCCACATAAGATGTCGATGACACCTGTAACAGAACAAAAATGAAAAAACTGTTATTATACATGTCTATAGGTACATATTAATTATTATATGAATCCTATATCAGAGACGATGATTCGGTGCCATTCAAAACATTTTTGCGGCTCTATTTATTAAACATTTAGCGATAATGGACGCGCAGAGATAGTTAAATTTCATCTGCTGCATCATGTGTGCGTTACGAACCTCTGGTTATAACAATATATTAGCAGTAGGCATTTTTACGAAATTTCCGTCGACGCAACGACAAAATTGAAAATACCGAATGTGCATCGTATTTTACACACCAGGCTCATGTAAATTCATCATAATTCATAAGAATATTTAGTTCAGAAATCAAAAGTCTATTCATACACCTATTAAAATTCTCCGTGTTTTTATCAAAAAAATTATATAACTGTTTCCAAAACGAAGACGAATCAACAAACCCACAGCGGAAATAACCGAGAGAGGATACACCATGTGCACCAAGTGCACGATACAAATCCAAAAAATTAAAGACCCATTTTGGATTTGCCGAGACTCGCCGCGATACCACTACCACTAACGACCGCGACGATATACTTGCAGCGAACATTATGACAATGTGTTCGCTGCAGCAGTATAATACTAGGTATCGTGTATGTTGACACGTCGCTGTCGAGTATTAAAGTCGAGTACTTTTGAGCTGTAGCCTGTGTAGACACGCGGCGATTATGTAGGTATTACTAAACTACTATATACCTATTATTATAAATTTACAACTAAAGGTATGCACTACACATTACTATTAGACCAATACTACTACAACATTATACAACCGCCTTATGTATTATAATATCGTTGTATATACTATATAGTGTATAGTATAGGTACATATATATTTAGGTAATACAATAAACACATACGTCAATCGCTGTCTGTTGACGTCAATAAGAGCGATCGCATTCGAGTACCGTGCGATAATATAGTGCAATAATATATATTTTGCTAATACATGGGTACCTATAATATAATAATAATTAATACATAATAATATTATATTATAATATGCATAATATAGATACACCGAACAGACCGCCGTTGAGTGGACCACGACACCAGCAGCCATTATCGTTAAGCTGCGACTTGACGATAGCAATAACAACATGTCTACATGATATTATCAAAAATGAAACCCACGTTCTCGGCTACTTTATGTAATAAAATAATATATAAAATGTGTGCGTATTTATACATATATATATATATATGTATGTATGTGCTCCGGTCGATTGTTTGCTTAGTTCGAAACGTTTAGCGGGTATTGCCGCTGTCTAAATGTGTCGAATGTACATCATCGTCGCGATAATAGGTACGAGATGAAATAAAATTGTCGACGAGTGGGCGGGTAGGGAGAATGGCCTTACATGTATATTGCAGGGAACGTTATTATCACGAAAAAACACTACAAATTCACTGAGGCGACTCGGGTATTGTCCTGCGTATATACGAGTACCTGTCACTGGCGGACCTTCTCGGAACGCATATTTGGAAAAAAATAAAGAGATTTTTATTTGATTTTAACGCGTGCGTTTCATCTGTATTATGATGTACAATGAGATTCTGGTGTCTGGCTATTGGCGTGTCACGCGTTTTCGTTCGTGATGTTAAATCACAGACACCTGCGGCAACAACATCGACGATATAAATGAATATCAATAATGGTCTTGGAAACGATTTGGCAACGCATTTCGCGGTCTCGGGACGAAAAGGGTTCTTTTATACCGTTTTTATTTTCTTATATTGTTATACGTTTCCGGTTTGCACATTTTTAGATTACGACGATTTTTACAATGGGTACGTATTGATAAATACTCACTTAGTTAAGCTAAAAATCACTACAAGTACAAAGTAATTTATTTTAAAGTCGTATTTCGGAAGCTTCAAATTGATTTTCATTTTTTAATATTTGCTTTAATTATTACACCTATATATTATAAAACTTATGAAGAAACAAAAAAAAAAAACGTTACGGATTAGATATAGGTATGGGCACCTATTGTAATGTAAATATTATATACCTATATTATAAATAATATGTTATACCTACATTTACATACATTTATATATATGCGATACTCGATTGGAAAATCGTAGGCCATTCGAGTGTTTTGTAAAATAGGTACATGTATGTGATATGTCAACAAAACAATCTGTACTAACAATGCTCGGTGTTTTCGATATTGATTCGAGTGTCAACGTGGTTTATCACCGTGATGCTCGAGTATTATACCTATATAACTTTCGAGAGGACAGCAAACATGGAAAATACGATTGTTATCAGACTCCGTTAACGCAATATAATATTTCATACGAAGTGGATCACAAATTCATAACGGCGACTGCTGTGGATCGAAGAAATATAATTTAAAAATATTGTTGGCACTACATACCTACTGCAGATCACGAATAACTGAACTAGAATTATCCACTGACTTTAAAATTGCATAAAGTTATAACACACTGTACCGTCAATGCAATATTAAATTTATGATTATTTGACATATTTTTACTATATTGTGTACCGATGTTATTATTTATTTGAGTTACAGCAAATCCCGTAAAGGGACGATAATTTTTTATTTGATTTTTGACCGACGGACGCCGGTTTATATATAATAGGTATATATATACGGGAGTCGAGAGCTACCAATAATAGTGATTATAGGACGTGTTTATTAATTAATATAATCATAAAATAATAAAGCACTTCGGTATGAACCATGTACCAGTTAGCTAAATATCTATGTCTTGCAATATATGATAGGCACGACTAGCTAGAGTTGTGTATACCTAAAATTAAAACATAGCCTGGTGCCCTTCCCCACTCGTTTGGGGAACATATAGAATATTTCCTGACCCGGAATTAAGGAGCATTGTTTCATGTACATTTTACTCCATCAATAAATGATGCGATCAGCGAACGAGAAGAACATAGCATAATAATGTACTACCGCGAAAGCAGTCATATTTAAATATTCTGTGGTTTTTCGGTAAACTATAAAAGAGAGGGGAGGAAACACAGCAAAGCTTTATACTTTCGTTCTTAAATTTGAAATAGTACCTATTACCAGCTGCAGCAGTAAACAATATTGTATATTATATATATATATATACGAGTATTTATACGATAACAATGAGCAGTCGGACGTGATGAATAATAATAAGAAAAACACGGGAGACCAACTTCATGGCTAACGGAGTGCGCTGATGCGAGGAACGCGATTATAATAATTTTTCCTGCTTAAATATAATATATATATATATATTCTTGCGCACATTGCAAGTAAAAAGTACTGCCCAAGGAATCTTTTTTTGTTTTTAAACAGGTTTTCGTTGTTTGAAACAATTTTTTTGTTTCAGAAAACGTAGAAATATGAATTTTAACAACCCCGCGTGGACTTCATGATAATAATTATGTACCTATCGCTTCGGCACTCTTGTGCCATCACTGCGGCCGCCATCACGATGCCGCCATAACGTCGACTGACTGCGCGAACCGGTGGCGGATGGGGAGTATGGTAGGGGGCCAACGCGAGAGGGGAAATTTTCCCTTCTATATAGGAGCTATTGTCGATGTTATTGTTTCGTTTCGGTTTTTTCTTTTTTAAACAGGCCCCCTAGTTTTAGAAAAAAAAAATTAGCCTTCTAAGCAGCTGCTATTTACACGCCAACAATGGGTTCGCGCATTATATTATATTGTACATACATATAATATATGATGTGATGATCGGCAACGCGGGGGAAAACGCGCGTGTATAACTTCTCGTCGAACGCGCGCGCGTCATACATAATAATATAATATATTATTATTATTGATATCACAGGCCTCGGCGAAACGGGCCGTCGGTAACGGTTTGGGTGCTCGCGTTGTATACAACAGTTCAATTTTATGTTCACCGCCAATGCAGGCAGTGATATTATATATAAGCGAACCAATATACCGACGACGGCTATGGGTATATAATATATAATGCTTACTATACACATGCGGAACCCGCGGGGTTTCGTTTCGATTTTCCACATCGTATATGGATATAAAATAATATAATATAATGGATATACAATTTCGTAACGAGCATAAAATATATAGTAACCAATAACCTATACTTGGGCACTTATAACTCCATACTTTATTAGGTACTTATATTATTATTATTATTATTATTATCATATAATAATTATATACACCGAAATCGGAAAAAGTATGAATATTATAAAGCACGCGTTTTCTATTCTAGCCGACCCAAAAATATGACTAATGAACAATGCTATGTTAAAAATATTTTTGTACAAAATAAAATATAATATAGTCACATAATATATTATATATCATATTATTATGATGTTATAAGCTAGGTATTACTTTAATTGTTGGTTGTTAGGTAATTATTATACATAACATTATTATTATAACATATTATCATAATATGTTCTATAGGTATTTCGTGCTTAATAATGTCCGTGCCCGAAAATTGTAACGAGGAGGCGTAGGTAGGTATATTATAATTAATTACAAATTATAATACTTGGTAAAGTATAACATTTTTTACACACGAATCCCAAAGTGGAAGCGTGTAATTTTTTTTTTTTGCGTGAGCACTTTAAGGTATACATTTAAAAAACTCTTTTATGTTTGCCATCATAATATTATAATGTGTTAATAAATTATGAGTAATAAACTAATAATATACTATTTTATATTATAGTATACAATTATATAAAATAATGAAGTCAAAACTTTAATTCAAGACTATAATATAATAAATTGTTTGCTATAGCTACTGTTCTAATAACGATAGTGTGATACTAAAATAGTGTCGTATGACACACCAATGCTTATATTTTGTATAGTAAAAAAGTAAAGTCATACGTTTCCATATTGATTCCGGCATATTATACCCCGCCTGTATATGTCAGCTGTAAGTTATTATTATTATTGTTCCCGTTGGGTTGTTTATTGTGTGCACAAAAGCTGTGAAACTCCTAGCCCCCTCCCTCATCCCCCCCACAAAAAAAGATTTTCATCGCACAACCCCGGCGCGTTCATTCGTCGCATACGGCTCGTGTATAATACGTATCTGTATCATGCATAAATTATCACTACCCGGCCCGGGTTCAATGGTAAATATATATTATATTATACACTCAGCGTAACCCTTGTTTTTTTGTACCTGCACCACGCTAGAACGAAGCGGCATATAAAAGGAACATACACGTATGGGGCGATTCGGAAAGGGTTGATTCTCGCACGCAGAAAGGGGGACAAAATTAGAGACGAAAAAATCATCGTCGTCAATACAATATATTAAAATAATAACAATTTATAACGGTCGGGAAAAATAAAAAAAAGTAGAATTAAAAATTAATTAACACTTACAACATTACGCGACGACGTTCAAAAATACAGGCAGCTGCATGTATATATACACATATATGTATTACGTGTGTATATATGGGATATATATGTTATATTGGGAAGTTATTGGCGACTGAAATGTTCGATTTTTACGATATGACGCGGCTGAGTAATACCTTATACCAATATAATATTGTTATGTAACAATTAACAATACAATAATTATATTATATAAAGAAGACGAATAACGGTTGATCGATTAATGGATAAAGTGTCATCCGAGTTTCCCGTCAGCAACCACCGTAAAATTCGACGCAAATACTACGCGTGACAAGTGACAACATCAGTATATAATAAAATATCGGTACACAGTCCTGTCGTAGTTTTGCAACACTCGTCTATTGCCCCCTCCCATTCCCCTCTATCACAACACACTATTATATTATTATGTTTTGCCTCACGTGGCGACGGTGTCGTTATCGGTCGCTGTTTTTCGAGATAATTTCGGCTCGCAATCTCAACTACCTACGCTCTAATACCATAATGACAGTATAACATTTATTAACATTACCAACAATCAAGCTATTTGAACGCGCTACAAACACTTGTGTATCGTCGAGACGATCAACACGCATACGCTGCACACGCTACAAACGTCAAGTTCAATCCTCTACCACCGTCGCTGAGATAAAATTATTCGCTGTAGGCTATAGGTACTAGGCTATGCTTGTATTGCTATCGAGTGCTAACGACGACAGTCGAAACCCGTCAAAAGTTATAGCCGAGAAGTGAGGATATACAATTTATAAATTAAAAAACAAAAAGTTTTATTTATGTTTTTATGGAGTTTAAACGGCTGAAACGCAATATTATACCATTATAATAGGTATAGATATTATTTTGGCACCATCACGGCGTCACATAATTCTTGTTTCCATGAAACATAGTAAATTCTTAAATATATGATCAAGTTCATACAACATAATCATAAAATGTATATTATGTTCTTCTGAAAATCACGGAAAAAAATAAACAAGACTATTCATAAAAATGCATATATTTATAAATAAGTATACATTTCTAACCTCGTAATATCTACAGATTGCGAGTTCATGTTCTGAGATAAAAAAAAATAATATTAATTAATTAAAAAAGTAAAGTTTTATTTTATCTGTGGTGAAATACTGAAATAATGTAAAAAATAATGCAACAAAACATGATAACATTTTCAAGATCGTAACTAAATGATTAATTATTAGCCGGATGTCAACGATGATATGAATAAGAACAATTATTATAGGAGAATCGATGAATTACGATATAGAAATATAGAATCATAACTTTACACCCAACTCCGAACAGAACAAAAAATTCTGAATCTCTTAAAATCAACCAATTTAATTAACAAAATGAAATCTAAGGATAATTATAATTATATAACATTTTGTAAAAATACTTTAAATAAGTTTAACTAGCAAATTCAAATGTAACTAAAAGTCTCTGCTGTTAATAGTACCAATAAAAATAAAATATCAAACTTCAATTATCAAATATTATACCTATCTTTATATAATAGGCATAGGTAATAAGTGTTTGCTTTATTTTGGAGTTAGGTACGCTTTCATCAGACTATGTAACACGAAAATAGATGATAAATATGACAGATATGACTAGGAAAAAAGAGTGTAGAATAGAAAAGTCATGAGTTATTATACGAGTAATAATGGATGTCCAATATAATTTCAGACAATTTAATTTAATTTACTTTTTCGTTTTACACGTTTGTGTTGTCAAACATCATACTGTAAGCAACTAGAAAAATCACGAACAAGACCGGTCGTGGCGTGCGTGCTACATATACCTATAAAATATTAGAAACCACTGCGCTAACCATGGTACACCGTTAATAGAACCTTATTATAATAGTATCTTATTATTTACTTACAAAATAATTATTATAGACTTGTGGGGCGGAAACATTGTCGTTGTCGGATGCGGTCGCGGCGTAATATTTAATACGGAATTCATTGCGGCGGCGGACAACAACGGACGACGATTGTTTATTATTATTATTATTGTTATATATATCGTTCGATAGGCGATAATTAATGTTATTTTTTAGATTTTATTAATTGTGTATATATATATATTTTTCACAACGCATCCGGCCAGACGTGTAGGGTTCTACCATACCTGCAGTAGGTCGTAATATACACTAGCCATAACAGCAGCCGAAGGTATATATTCTTATCATGGAATTACTTCCGTTAGTGCCGTTGGCTTCTGGTGGCACGCGCTTCTGCAGATAAGCAGTTGAAATCTGAGTATAAATACAACGGCCTCATTGAATGAAATTTAAAATTTTCCTTTAACTGCTGACAAATTTATCAATCTTATCAAATCCATCGCAATTCACAATAAAAAGGTCACTGACTTCCTGTAGGTATATTTATTATTTTACATGCGTGGAGCTAGGGCCGGATTATCACAGTGACTGGCGAGTTACTAAGTAAAACTCGGAGGACTGCGACAATTTTGGGCTGTTAAAGTCATGAGGATACGCTGATCGGAAATTAAAAATCAAGACTTAAAAGTTTAAGAATCAAGAAATGAAGACTAATTGTTAGAATTTCACATAGTACATAGTTGTAGGGTATAAGTAGTTAGTAGACCGATAAAGTACGTAAAACTCGGTGGGCTCAATTTGTCCAATCCGGCCCTGCAGAGTGCACATACTCGTATACCACACAAACTACATATAGGTACAGTGGTATAACAACTGCAGTAGATACCTATATATAGTATAGCAAGAGTTACAAGTGCATAATCAAGTTTATTTCGAATAGGATTATTAAAAATTACAATAATTATTATGTATGCCCAAGTTCGGTGTTTTGTTTTTGTATCATACTATTATACCTATTTATATTGTAAGCTTAGTTACGATTAAAAAGTCTTAAAAACTATGAAAGTTAAACCAAGTGACAATAAAACAAATTTGGGCCATTTTAAGCATTATTGCGTTTAAAACTCATTCTTGGTTATTCATCTTTTGTTTTTTTTCGTTTAAATAAGAATAAGAGTCTAGGCACTATTTATAAGTTATAATTTATCACCATTTATAAATATACCTGTATAAAATGTAGAATTAATGTAAAATGTAAGCTTACTACGTAAAATGTACGCAAGTATCTATATATTAGATAAAATATCGATTTCATTAATATTATTCTCGTTTATATAACTAAATTTATTTATTTTTAACTAAATTTTTTTATATAACTAAATTTCTATAATTGAATAAATAATATATACAACATGCATCATGTATATTTTATACTTGGGTGTAAACTTATGTTGTTAAGTTTAAAAAAAATGTAATTTTTGCAATAATTTCGTTGCTATGTTAAACGAGTTGTAAAACATTAGAGATATCGCCTAATGATTATTGGAATTAAGTATTAAAAACGCTTCATCACATAAATATTAGTTATAATTTTATAAATCATGATTCATGACACATTTTATGGCTGGTGCAGTTCTATTTTATATTATTATCATGATATTTACTAAATATATAGGTACTAAAAAAGTTACGTTTAATGAATACCTACACGGAAAGGAAAATTATAGGTATTATACTTTTGAGTAAAAAAAGAAATACAATATACCTAGTTGTGGCTGAGTACAGAAATTAAATACCGAAAATGGAGCTGCGGCGAAAATAGCTGCCTCATAATAATATGTGTCATAATAGATACGTTATTGTTTTATATTATACAATAAACGAGTAGGTAATTCGAGCATGTATGATGTATGTATTTACTTCAGAATAGCAAAAGTTGTTCAATTTAAGTAGTAGGTACACCTATTATATTACTATACGATATTACTGACATACAAAAACAAGTCTCCGATTGGAATAATTATTACTAGAAAACACGCTACACCGTTGACTGAGCAATGGTCATTGTGGAGACGTGAAAACAAGTTTTTTAATCGATGCGTTGTTATATAACCGATGACCCCCGTTTTACCAAACTATGGTTCACTGTCATATCGGTATACAAAGTTTTAGTTGTTGTATGATAACATAATATACCAAGGTTCCTAATGATCGCTGTTTAATGATATTACAAGCCCAACGACTCACCCCGTACAGTTTGCAGTCGTCGGTCAGATATTCAGTCGGAACGGCGGCGGTGCCGGTGGTCGCGACTGCAAATGCTAGTCCTAGACGAATCGGCGGCGGCAGACTGCGGCGGCACGGAAGAGATTCGGCGGCGGCGACGTCGGCGGCCGACCACGGCGGCGAGACTAGAGCGCCGTGCTGCAGTTGACATCGGCTGACGACTGAGTCAAACGGGAGCTGTCTCGATGCCGTGTCTGTATTGCTCGTGTCGTAAACAACGGATTGAGTGGAGGTGTAGTTAAGAAAAACAACGGAGAGTCGTAAGCAGTCGAGTGGAGGCGGACACGGAATTATTACGATGATCTGTCAAATCGATTGAATAAAAAATTTTCTCCCGTACACGACGACGACTCTCGTATTAAAAATAATTTAATAGGTGTAATATAATTATGTGACGAAAACGATCGGACGAATAACCGTCTCGTTTGCCTCGACAACGACGGACAGCGACAACTACGACGACGACAATAACGACGTGATTCTTCGGACCGATCGCTGTAAACTGCTCCCCGTACGCGGTTTGCTGCTGTTGCTACTATTCCGCGGCGGCGATTGCGCCCTGTCGGACGAATCCGGTACTACACAACCAACGCCTCGACGGGCGGGGGGCGGAGCGCGTCCGGTGAGGCGGTGGTGGCGGTTCCATGCATAGCGCGCGCGGATCCGATGGGGCTGCTGTAATATACGCGCGTGGTTCACCTGGTGCTGCCGCCGTCCTTTGCCCCCTCACCACCGCAACGGCAGTCGGCGCTCCTACGGCCCGACCAATCATGGAGCTCGGCCACGCCCACCACGCCACAAAACTCCATCCGTGAATAATAGTAATAATAACAAATAATAATAGTGATGGTAAAAAAATGAAAAAAAATCAAAAATTCTCGAAAGAAGCATCCCAAAAGAGAAATTTATATATATTCACATGATAATAATATTATAATAGTATATGCTTCACGTATGTAGTACGTTATATATAATATATAGGTATACGAGTATAATGTTGTGTACATATATTATAATGCGAGTTCCTGGTATATGCAGTTGAATTATATTGCTGGCACATATCATTATTATTGTACATTATATATAGGTAGATACCGCGGTTGCTGGTTATTGCGCTGTAATGCTGTATATATACATATAGGTATTATATAATATCTGCATCACTATTATACATTATTTTTGTGTTTAGGTATATATAGTGGCATGCAGGTAATAATATATATATATAGACTTATATATAATTTAGTTATTTTAACTGCGTGTATATGGTATATACTATACGGACATCTTATACATATCTATATATAGTCAGCTGTTCAATTGATATTAAATTTTATTGTTTTTATACCTTTACAAGTATATTATGGAGAAACGTGTTTTAGATTTTTAAGCTCGTTTCACATGAACGCATTTCAGTTTACACGGTTATACGAGCTACAGTGTAGTCGGTAAGTTCATGTATTACGCGCCACTTCGATGAGGGAAAAGTGCCATTGTCGTGCAGGGGAAGCTTGCGGGTGTATATTATATATATTTAGACAATGAAAATCGAAACTCTCGTGCAGGACGCAATAAATACGAATGAATAATGATACGCGTCCATGTGAAACGGCCTTATGTACATGATGCCATGATGGGTATATTTCTGCAGGATCTCTGTAATGTGATTGATATAATAATACGGCTGTTGCTGAATAATTATAAAATATATGATATAATACACCATTTCAATCCACCGCACGCGCATAATATAAAATCGATCGCTATAGGTAATATATTATTATAGTTTAAAACTTTCTTTAGTGATAGTATTGACTGTAAAAATAAGGAAAAAACAATCATTTTAGTCTTGGAAGTTATTACGATATAATATCTATTATATGCATATTACTATCAAACGTGTATAAATAGGTATTATATTATTATATATAAACCTGATTTTTATATCACAACATTATATTTCCACGCGCGAAAAGCCGCAGCTGCGTCGAAATGATTATAATATCATAATCGTCAAGATAAAAGGAAAATAACAAAAACAACAACCCGCCGTATAATAGTGTCTCTATATATACAGTCATCAAATTGTGATTATTATTATTTCTCAGTTTTTTATTATTATTATTATTATTATTATTATTATTATTGTTTTCGTATGCCGGCTGCTGCAGACACAGCTATACTTAACCAAACAACAACAATGAATATAATATAATATAATATATATGTGTGTGTGTGTGTGTGTAGGTTTGTTTACGATATAATAATACGTAGAATATTATATAACATAGCGGAGAGCAGTAGTTATATCATATATTATATGTGATATTATGATAAATAATATTGTTCGTAAGAATATGGCGGTGAAAAATACCTACCGTTTACCTATCCCCTCGTATAAATATATATGCAATACATATATTTTCAAATGAAAAAAAAAAAATCGTGGAAATAAAGACATAATATAATATTTATATATTATACGAGAAGAAAATGTTGCCAACAATATACGAGCTGCAGCTTCGGGCGCTGTACACCTACGAGGGAAAAGATCCTCGTTTTCGAGTGGTGATTCAATACACGTGTACCTATATTTTATATTATATAATATACATATATATATATACATATAATGACGAGGACGGGAGATCAAACGCGCTAATCCCTCGAGTATATATATATATATATATATATATATATATATATATATATACAGAGAGAGAGACCCCGGGCGGCGGGTTATAGTACCTATATATACATACGGCTAGTGTAGTAAAACCCCCGTGGAAAACCCTTTTCGTTACCATTTATACTTTTAATACCTATATATACACGCGCACTTATAAAGCGCGGACAATATAAGAACAAATTGTGAGGGTTATTTTCATTTTTTTGTATAAGCGAGAAAACGCGCGTGATTATACTATATTACCTATATTGCATAATATTATATTATGTACTTTATATACACATGGCAATCCTGCACTGCATGCATTTACGTTAGGTTAGCTAACTACACTGCACTGCTGTAGCAGGAAAATGGCAAAAACCGGTGGCCGAATATAATGCTATATATTATATATTAGACATATTATTATAATAATATACGATATACCATTATATACTTACCTAAATTAATATTGTATCCGAAATAATTTACTATTTCTCAGTTAAAATATATCTTCCAGATAATATAAAGGTACCACCTCAAAGCTATAAACTGTATAATTGTATGTATAATATATAATGGGTATAACAATAATATACTCTTTTGCGACGTAGTGCAGTATAATAATACTCATATATATAATGACATGCGTGCATATGATATTGTGTATTAAAAACACACTCTCTTATACCAACTACATTTACTATATATACACTATGAAACTATATTGAAATATTTTGAACTTTTTGTGAAGTGGATCCACATAGCGTATGTATATAGGTACTATTATATTATATACGATTATTTTTGGTGTTGGGTATTAATCGTGCGATTTGCGTTTATTGGTAATTGTATATAAAAGTTGCTTACGGCGTGGATATCATTTTTAACTTGTATATAGGTAGCTATACCTATATATATATATATACATTGTACCTATTATACATTAGTTCGTTAGTCGATCAGATAATTTCAAGATAAGATATCAAATAATTAAAAATAATATATATTATTTAAGTAAGGAGTATTGAGCGGGCCAATCAAAACGCAGTCTTCAGTTTGTCCTGGAGTGGCAACAAAAATTTTCATTTCATCATCATGTTATTGTTAGAAGTGCATCAAGCGCGTTGTCCCAAAAGTTTAATTGACAAGTTCAATAATTCTAATTGATTTTGTTAAAAGTATTACGCCTGAAGAAAAAAAGTAAGAGACCGAAGAAAATGTACAATGTTCAATATCTGTTATATATATATATATATATATATATATGTAAAATTGACATAAATGAAGTGGAAAATCAGTATGAAACTATAGACATATTGAAAATATTTCATTATTTAAGATTATATCATACTATTTGTATTAGTATACCCTGCAATAACAAAAATTTTAATTTTCATGAAGTAGTTGAAAAAAAAATTTAAAAAAATTGCCCACTCTCGGCCACTCAGTGTTGTAAGAGGCCATATTTTCACTTTAGATATAGATGCTCTTCATAGAGTGCAGGACGTTCACTTCATGCCGAAACGAGCGATTATACACCAAGTGATGGATATATGCAGTATTTTTAAACTCTCACGATTACAATATACAGGCGAGTATATTATTATCAGACGGTTATTTCTACTGCAGACATTATTATACATCGATGTAGTACACATAACAATAATACCTTCGATTGATGCTGCAGGTATTGTTATTATTCGAGTAGGTATACCTACCTGTACCTATCCTGAATCGGTTTCGCAACGGCGTGGCAACCGCTACACGCGCGGGCTCGCCCAGTCATCGTCGGACGATTTGTCACCCGGCGCGTAGGTAGGTGCGCGCGCTTAATACGCGGGACACCCCGTCGCACGTCGCGGTCCCCCGAGATATTATTGTTATCATACGTACAACGGACGACTTGATGGATTGCCGTCGGGGGACGTATCGTTTTGACGTCAATATACATATTATTATATTTATAGGACATGCGTATCATAATAATAATAATAATGTGCAGAAGGGTCACCCGCTCATCGGCACGTATAGGTATAATATATAATATGGATCGCCGTCTCCGCGTAAGGTCGTAGTCATCGTGTTTTTCTCTTGTAGATGCCCGTCGTCGTCGTCGTACCTATAACTCAACCAAAAACCCGAAACGCACGCACCTACCATCGTCATGTATTAGGTATATAGCCATATAGGTATACATATCGCGCACCCGCGACCACATCGATTTACACGCGTTTGTTCCTTCGACCGTTGTCGTTTTGTTCACCACAATTATTATAGTGCCTACATAATATATTAACTTTATATAGGTGCTCCGCCGACGTGTATATACGTATATACGCATCCATCGATCGATAATCGCGTCAAAAATTATGATACAGCTACTTTGAACGCTATTTACATCACGTTGCGTATATCCCATGTGCGTGCTGCAGGTTTCGGGTGCGCGCATGTGTAGATATATACATATATGTATATATACATATGGAGGTAGGTATATATCATAACGTACACGCGTATAATATATTATTATTATCAACTGCAGTATATACGAGGTAGCGGCAGGAGATACGCGACGGCGGTGGAGGCAGACACTAATCGCTCGGGCCGGGATCGATTAGGTACAGATAACGCGCGCGTGATTTATTATCCGCGTGTGCACGCCGCCGCCGATGTTGTTTAGGTATACGCATATTATAATATTATTATTATTATTGTGTGGTAGGGTGTCCAGTAACGAAATCATTCAAACGCGCGCACAACGAATATGTACGATAAATATGAATAAATATTAGATATCTATATATATATATACATATATAGGTAGTACGTGTTTATATATTATTATTATAATAAATATACGGCGAAGGGGAGTCGCCGATGTGTATACAGATAGACGAGCGTATAATATTATAATATACATCTCGGTGCGGAAAACAATGACGTTTCAATTTGTACGCGTGGTATACGCGCGGGTGAACGAGACGGGTGAATCCGATTCATAAATTAGGATTAAAACCGGTGGCGGTAGTGGCGGGTCAGCGGGAACCGACCGTCGACCCCCCCCCCCTCCCCCCCATACACACACACAAAACCAAGCAAGCAGCTCAAGCTCATCCGCACCCCCTCCCCCTCCCCGCCCAATCATGGCCCGCGTTGTTGTTTTTATATTATTATATTATTACTATCGCCGGACGGTTATATAGGCTGTATCCATTGTATAACAATATAAATTATAAAACGTACATAATATTGTATAATATATACTAAACGCGCGTATATGATAATATTATATAGTTATATATTTTTTATTTTACCGATCGGGTACGGCTAGGAGTTTCGGTCAGGATTACACGGTTCACACACACACACACACATATATATATATAATATATACTGCTCCGTGTAGGTGTGTGTGACGTATAGATACCTAACTGTGCATATATATATATATATATATATAATACATATAGGTACGTATGTACGGGGAAGACAGCACGCCGCCACCGCGGTTGTATAGGTATATACATATATATGTAAAACGGAGACCCGCCACCGTCTTCGGTTAAATCCTTTTATCCGAAACGTTTATCGATTTTTTACACCCGAAAAAAGCCGTCGAGAAGCATATATAGCGAGGAAGAGCAACAACTTTGATTGTCACATACATATTTTATACATACGCCTTACCTATATACTCGTCTGTTACGTGTGTACGCGACACGCGTGCAGCTCGCGACGGCATAGCGAGTAGGCATAAATAATGTAATACTTGTACATTTATAAGTTATAACACACACGACGAACCACGTTTTTAGCTCTTCAGACAGCACTTCCGTGTGAGCTATAGTATATGATATACGTCTATATAATACTCTACAGGACAACATATTTAGGAAGTGCAGGTGGCATTAGTACGATTGTTTTTTTTTAAATTTTTTTTTATAAACCTTTAGCGGTCATGAAGAAAATTAAACTTTTGCATCGATATTCTCACCAAATATATAGATACTCTTTCAAACAGTAACGCAATTAATGTTATGTTATAAAGTCATATTATATAGGTATAACTTACTTATTAGCGATTTTTGTCAGTTATCAGTGGAGAAATACTTTCGAAATGATTATATTTTTAATATTTTATGGAACCAAGTAAACAAAGATTAAAACTAAACGTTACGTACCTATATATGATATAACTATATAAGGCACTTTTAAGTAGCCCTTGTTCCTCATTAGCTTTGAAAGTATTACTTGAAATGTGTGTATATAGTATATATTTAAATTTATATAGGGACTACATAATCATCATGTCTATATGACTATATTATGTGAAAATGTGCAATATTATAATAATATAGGCGTGACTATATATACGAGTAGTTAATGATCGGTGTACCCTTAACGAATCAAATAAAACCCTATACACCCAAGACAGTATTTTTTTTAGTCCTCCTCCAAATGAAATATTCATATAATTTAAAAATAAGTGTACGTTTTATCTATTTACAATTAATAATTTACGATGAAGGGTTAAATTTAACTCCAGCAATATTATTCATCTATAGCTCTGGATTATACCACCTAAATACAAATCATAAAATAATAAAAGACATTTTTTTGAAAACAGGTTGGAACCCATCTTGCATTTTAAAAATTCAGCGATAGCCCGTGTACCCTAAGGCCAATGCTGTCACCGTAGACAACCTATGGTTATACATTTATAACTAATGTGTCAAATCAGATATCTGATTAATTTATTACAATTATTAGTACTAAACTATAAAATGATAATATGCAGTATATATAATATTAGTGTTCCGAAACTGTGCATTTGTTTGAATAGAGACGCACTTTGTGTTTAATATACTGAGCCTCTTAAACGGATGTATTTGTGTTTCATATCCCATATTAAAATTATTATAATATTATATAAGATACAAGCTCTGTATCATAATAGAAACGCAAATAAAAATATTAGTTGTCCTGAGGAAGGTGATAAAGTTTATATTCAGGACAAGTTCACAAAAAAAATGGCTTGAAGGAACAATAATTAAAAAAACTGAATGAACCCAGATCCTATTTAGTGAAAGAAAAATGTGGCGGGTCATTGAGGAGGAATACCAGCTTTCTTGAGAAACTAAGAAAAGGTAGATAGAACCACATAGTAACATAGTGGGCGAAAAGAAGATTCTTTCAAATTAAGTATTATAGAACACTAAAGAAACCAAACAGAATTTAAAAGCATTATAGGTAGAAAGGTAGTCAACCTAAAAAATTAGACTTATAAGATTAAGGTTATACGTTTTAATTTAAATAGTGTTTACGTGTATATTTTATTATACACTGTTCAGTCAAGTAAATTATTTCTTTGTACCATCTCAACATAAAGCTTATTTTTGTAAATGTCAATATGTTAAAAATGCTTATATGAAAGTATATATTGTGACAATAAGTACATTCTTATTATAAAGAAATAGAAAGGGGAGAGGTGATTACAATAAGTTAAAGCTATTGTTATCACTATCCAGCTTATCATGCTGCCATGTCCGATATGTAGATTATTATGTATTAAGAAAATTAGTTATATATTGTGAAAATAATTTGTATGAATTATCTTTATGTAATTAAATAAAGAACAAATAATAAATAAACAGAGTGTTAAATATTAATATCAGTGGCGTGCAGATCCCTTTTTTCATGTGGGGCAATGCTAATTTTTTTACACCCACCACCCACCTAAAACTAAAAGTTACAAATAATATATGTTTTATTAAGGGCCTCTATACAGTTATATGAAAACACAATATTTATTAAATTAAAAAAAATTAAAAAAATCCACACCCACCCCACTTTCAAGTTATAATTTGTGATTAATATTATATCTATCACAAATTATAACGTACATTATATTATATTATTATCAGTGCAAATATTATATGTTAACATGAATACATGATTTATATGATTTCATATTATGATCCTTATTGGATCTTAAATCTTTGACCAAACGGATCAGAGTGCCATGTGCGTACGTTATGTTTCGTTAAATTGGAGCTTGTAAAGAACGATTTGTCATAAACATATTGCACCCATACTGTTTTTCACCAATGTGTGTATGTCGATGTGTTGTCATTACTTGTCAATTAGCCATTTTGGTCGAACGATTTGTCAAAGACATTGCATGAGTAATTTATCTTCTCTATTTTTTCGTCGGAGTAACGGCAGCCTGTTTTCTATTTTTTATAAACAATTTATTTAACATATTTTATTTTTTTTTTGTGAAACTATTTGGTAAGTACCTTTATACTTTTCTACTTATGATCGCGATTAAACTTTATTTAATTCACCAGATTTTCAAGCCAGTATTTGATGTAGTATTTTTTAAACATTAAATAAAGTATAATTAGTATAAATTGTATAATAGTAGTTGTCAGTTGATACCCATGCACTTCCTTATCCGTTAAAAATACCAACTCAATATGATTCAAAATCTATGTTTAATTCGTCGTTTGATACCTACTGTAGCTAGTGATGTTCAAAACTTCCTGTGGATTTAATTAAAGATTTTTAGCACAGTCATTTAAAATTAGGACCAAAATGTTTGTTTTTGTAAAGGTGAAACAATGTTCAAAATTGGTACGTCGTTACAGATTGCTAATTTGTATAACCTATCAACCCTATAATAAACAAAAATATATAAATATATATTATCCGTGGGATAGTGAACTTTTTGATTGAAAAAAAAAATTTGACGGTTAAGTAGTTCCAAAGATCAACCAGAATCAAACGAACAATTTTGAGATTCTTCGATATAATATACCGTGATTTGAATAAAAATTATTATGAAATTAACAGATGCGAAACAAACTTCGGGCAATCGGTCGGAATCGACTAAAATATGCTTTGATAATAATCTGAAAATACATAAAATAGTCTAAAAAAAAAATTTCACAAAACATTATCATTCGACTGCTATATTATAATTTAATGCATCTCTTATCGTGAGTATTCATAATGTATACGTTGCACAGCAATAAAGATAAAATAAAAAATATATAAAATGTATTATGATCATATATTTCGATATTTAAACCACGCATATAGAATCTTTATATATACATAGGTAGACGTTAAATTGCATGCTTTGTATTTTAAAATGAGAGTTAATAAATAATTTATACTGCTGCAGTTTCTCACTAAAACGAAAAATTAAAATTGCTTTAAACAGCTGTTTAGTAGAGCAACAAAGAGAACTATATATATAAATATATATATGTATACGTTATGTGCTAGAAATAAAATGCTTCCTTATAATATAGATAGATTATAGTCTTATCGTTTGGCACTCACGGAAGTTATGTTACCTGCTTCTAGTTACACGTGCAGGAGAAAGGGTTTAAATTTGACAGAAAGTATAACACAGTTTTAAATGTACTTACCTTATATAATGAAATCGAATAACTATCAAAATAACAATAATAATATAGTAATCACATATTGAGATAAATTAAATAATAATAACCAAATTACTCCAAAACTATAAGCTTTGGTCTTTGGTGAGTTTCAGTATGAGTGTACCTACATAAGAATTAAGAATTATTGTAATATAAATTGCATAATGCCAATATATCATATTCGGTGTCGCTATATGTATAGTTAGGCTATATTAATGGCGTTATATATTTCGTACACTTCGTTTTGCACTAGATTTTGCATTATATCGTCTAATACATATGAGGCACATCCGTCATAGCGTATTCTGATCAAAAATAATTCAATGATGAATATACTGTACCTACTAACTATTCTACGAAAAACGCAGTGTACGAAACGCGATTACCTATATCGGTTAGGACGTTAGGTTACGTTGGGTTCGATTCGTTGATATCCTCATTGGATTGAAGATTTTCAGATGATAACTTTTACTGAATTTTTAAATTTTTCTTACTATGTCCTTAAAAAATGTTAGATGTGAACCATCGATAACTTCAAGTTCAATGTAAACGATTTCATCGATTATTGTTTATTACTATTTAAAAGAAAAAAATGATAGGTATATGATGCATCTAGTGAGTAGTGGTTAATGGAGCTGAATAATCATTTTAATGCATCATAATTATATTATAATTTATAGTACCTAGGTTACCTAGGCTATAGGTACCTATATAACATTTGAAAAAATAATAAAACTGACTAAAGATGGACCAACGGTTTATTTTAAAATTAATCGATGTAGGAAATATAACTTTAGAAGAAAAATATGTTTCTTTTACCAAAACTATTTTTCTATATTATACACAACAAACACTATTTGAATTTTGATGGAAAAGTTAATACATGATTATATAAGAAGAGTATAAAGACGAGATCCTAAAGATTTGCGTTAATCTCTACATGACTGAAAATCACACGTCTGAGTGATAAGTTACAATAATTTTATCATAAAAATGCAAATGATATTAATACAATTACAAACAATTTTAAATATTTCAAGCCTCTGGTGTGGTAAGTGTGCATAGGATAATTGTTTTCAAAAACAACAATGGTTGGAATTAGCATGAATAATATATTATTATGCAATTATATTGTGTAATATTATATGATTATGATTGATTATTTAAGCATAAAGTAATTATAAAACTTATAAGAATTGTATGAATAGTGTATAATAATGTATATAATGCTTACCTACGTGTTAAATGATAATATATTTTAGTTTCCATGACGCATATGTGTGTAATTTTGCACTACAGCCTATCTATCATAAGACATTTTTCCCATGTCTCCGCCCTCTTCTAGCTGTAAGTAAGACTATGAGACATAGTGCAGACATGCAGTAAGTATAGTATATACATGGTGCACACATAATTTACATATAATGTAATATATTATTTTAATAAAATTTTATTATTTTATATTTTATTATATTATTAAAATAAAACAATAATACATTATTATGCTTATAATGCTATAATATATATATATATATATAGGCTGTTTCACAATGGTCAGACGTACCTATTTGGCTAACAGTGCCAATTTTACACCGCCGTTCAGATATTGGAGATATCGCAAAAGTATATAGAAAAGTACAATTGGTTTTGGCCGTCCGTCAAAGAAATATAATCCCACTTTAGAGTGTACACACACAAGCATATGAATAGTATAATAATTAAAGTTTTTTTTTCACATCGATTATTATACAGCTGAAGCGTCGAAGCCGTACAATAACGCGGGGTAAGTTCCACAGCTCGGTCACCTCGCACACGGCAGTATATAATATAATAATACAATTCACACACACATATATACACATATATATATAATGTGGTCGTGGGGCTTCTTCAGTTGTATGTGTACATCGTAGAATATTATATTCATATATATATATATATATACAGTATACACACACTGAATTGTAGGAGAAACGATAACAAATAGTGCTACTATATGTATATATATATATATATATCACATACGAATAGATATGTATAACATTCCTCATAGCTATTGTGTGTATCACTCTTGCCACCCGTGGTGATTTTCGTAAGACTTAGGGTACACAGAAATCTTTAACGAAACGCCGACAAAACAAAACACCTCCACAGGAGTGAATATATATGTATATAAAAAAAAGCGCAATTGTCATCAATAAAACCACAAAACCGAAGATTTTCGAAACTATAAGTAGGTATTATCAAATATATATTATTATATATATTATTGTGTGAGCACCAGCGTGGTGGCATTGTCGAAGGGAAGGGCAGCTAGGGATCTTGAATTTTAACTTTTGTCACATAATTTATTATTAAACTAGAGATTTATAGGGACCTAGTTTAATAATCTTTATAAAAGTACTTAATATATTTTTACTTAAGGATATAGGCTAAAATATTCATAGATACTTCAACGAACTATTTGTTAACTAGAGAACTAGACGACCGACAAATGGTGGTGCAGTAAATATATAGGTAGTAAATATATTTTGAATAGAAAAATAACTATGTAAATATTATTATAGCCACGGTGACTTGCAGCGGGTAATCTACTTAACCAAAACCGTAGTGATGTGTTCATAGGGTATATCTATTTGTACAACATAATATAATATTATATGGTACGCCTAAAAATCGGAGTTGTTTATACAATATTTATACTTTCAAGTATATGGTCTGTCATATGGCGTTTCGCTTAATTAGTTACATAGATGCTATAGATGCTCCTATATTATATTAATAAACGATTTATTGTAGATAGTTATATGGTTTGCTTCGATATGTAAATTTATGGTCCACATATTTTATACGTATGTGCTTATTGTGGTTTTATTGCATAGTTAGCTATACGTTTGTCAGGGTATTCTGACACATATTGTGTAAGAAACGACTATAGCTGCAACATTTAGTGGTGTACTTGGTGACCATATAATAGAAAGTGGAGGACTTCTTAAGATGACGTCACAAACGATTATTCCGTCTCATAAACGGACAGCATAGGTAGCAAAATGTTACGTTCACAATAATCCATTTTACTATGCAATTTTCAAATGAGAGCGAATTCGCCTTTTGTGCAATTTAAAAGTAGGTACAAGATGAATATTTTTGGGCATCTCGGAGTTTTTTATTTATGTTTTATTTACTATGATAAATATGTTACACAATTGAAAATTTACATGAAACAAATACAGCTTTAAAGATTGTGCATACTATGGATATTCAATATTTTTAAATAGCTTAAAAAAACTTTTGATGAATTTTATGAAGACAATAATATGTAACTAAATGTAGAAAATGTTAATGTAAAATTAATACATTCATTAATTATACTCCACTAAGAATCTTAAATTAACATCGATCCTCATTTCTCAGCTAAATAATTTTTTTTTTTAATGTTATGATGATTGAAATTCCGTGGCTCCTGCTCCGACTTGAACCTATCGAAACTATAAATATCCTAAATAAATCACAACTAACTACTTTTGACTTATAAATCTATAAGTAAAATTCTGAATGAAATATATTAAGACTTATTGTTACGAAAAAATCCTTCGGTTTTTGGGCTTAGAAGCAGTAAAATACGTTTAAAATGCACGAAAATGTGCTTTCCACATAATAGTATATAATGTAATACTTGCCTGCGTTCCCTGATGGTGGTACAATCAAACATGACGATTGATGGTGTATTTATATCTATATAATATTATAGCTACAAACGTATAATAATATTTTTGGAGTAGGGCGTTGAAGCTGGTTCTCCGTTTTGAAACACAACAGTCACTGTAAAGGATATACGGCGTATTTTCGATATCTGAAAAGTAAATAAAACAAAATTTCTTTACAATTTTATTTTTGGATTATTATCATAGTGATCGTTGATCACTGATCAATGTGTTGATTTTATAATGAGCATATTTTGAAAATTAGGATTAATTTGTTCTTTAAGATAGGTATGTACCCTTAGGCGTGAAATGGAGGGGTTAGCACTCTCTCCATCAAAAAAAAATTGTATAGCTCTCTGTTTTTGAAAAGTTTTTCAAAAAATGTCAGATTTTTATTAGTGAAAATAATAAAATATATTATGTAATTCCAAAGCATGATATCCGATAGGTACCTATATTATATGTGTCACGTGAGCGTTTAAGTTTCACGTATGAATTTCGCGTATTGTAATAAACTTAGAATGACTGAGCTAGCTAGGTTAGTATTTTATAACGTACATAGGTAATGAAGTTTAACTTAAGTTCGAGCTATTTGCCATTTCATACATTATTTTCTATTCCGGCTAACATTTTTAAAATACGTGGACTAATAATCAGTTATTTTTAATTATTTACCTATTATAAATCACCTAATACATATGCGATGAATTTGACAAAAAATCAATCTACTTACGGGCCATATTATTAATAAAAAAGTTAATTTTTTGATTTATATATATTTTTTTAAATATCCTTAGACAAAGAGTCCGACTTGATATATTCCTGCTTAGAACATTTTTTCGTATCCAACGATTATTATTACTGCAATGAATTCATAAATTCAAATAAACTCATGCATTAGGTAGTTATTGCAGTGACCTACTCAATGACAAGGTGTAATTGAGGTAAACCTAAATATAGCAGAGCTACTTACGCAATTTTTCAGCATTATAACATTTATACCTAATGTATATAAATTGTAATCGTATAAAATGGGTATATAATATCGCCAATACCATCGAGACACCACCCCTTTGGGATTATCATTACAACAATCCAGTCTACAGAAAATTATATGGTATTATATATAATATATATTGTAGTCGTGTAGATGCGTTATATGACAAATAAAATGTCATAATATATATGATATAATATTAGGTATTACTATTATTTCTTTGAATTTTGTATTTAAGTAATGGTAATATATTGTTTGTAAAACATTACAATCGTAAACACTGCTCTGTGTGTACCTTTATATTATAATAAATATTAATAATATAATATAATATGTGAAATAATAATCGATACTATCTAATACATGTATATATATATACATATAGTACATATCACTGCACTTATATTGAATATATTTGATAAATCCAATGTATTTTATGAATATAATATTCAATTTTGTTGTATTTTCATAAGAATAAAAGATAAATGAATGTTTGATGAACATTTTTATTGAAAGAATTTATGGAAAATACCAAATAACTTTATTCAATTTATCGGATTCAAATGTAAAATATAAGTATAATGTACAAAACTATATTATTATGTATTACATTTAGAGATCATTTTTTCCAGAAAATAATATAATATGCAACTAAAACATGATATACAATATAAATACTGACAGTTTTATATTCAGAATGATTATATACTTACTTCTAGATTCAAATTTCTATCTCGCATTCTCGTTAATTTTGAATTCAGGATGAATTTCATCGATATGCAAAATCATTTGTCTCGCCACAGCCCTTTATTTATAGTTATTCTACTTATAACTGTAGAGATTATAAGTATTATATTGTTGTATTTGTTTAACTTTTTAGTGTTTCGCCGAAATATTTATATTCTGTAGTATTCATTACAGAAGAATAAGCTGATTACACACACACACACACACACACACACACATACACAAACACACACACACATACAGCTGATTATATAAGATGGTAAATATAATAATGTTTCTATATGATGATATGAGTAAATAAATATTTTTTTCAAATACTCGAATCGTAAGGATAACTATTTTTGATAACATTTAAACGCATATAGCTTTATGATAGTAAATATTTTGTTATAATAAATTTATAGTCAGAGATGATTGACTATAATCGCCCACAATCTGGGGAATTGTTTGCCATAATAACATAATGCGTGCGTCTGGTGCTGAGGGTAAAATAAGCACCGCGGTTCAGTGAACCGTTTCATCTGAAATCTCGAAACAATAATGTTATTCAATCAATTTTTAACAAATTGAAACTAAACCTAAGTCCATTCATTGGTAATCAAAACGAAAATAATTATTTTCTAATCGATCTATTATTTTGGATTCTGAGTGTAACGATGATGAATAATGTGCAGTTATTGATTTTTCTATGTGTGTTTTTTTCTTTATTTGTGTCTGCGTACACGATAAGTAGTTAAAATAATGTTTTGATTTATATTTATAAGTATTTAAAGTTCATATATGTTAACGAAATTTACCAAAATCTCGAATGTTTTCAAATTATTTTGTTGTATACAATTTGTAAAATGTTCAGTTTTTAAACCTAAGAATTGAAAATTTCAAATAAGGATTTTCATAAAATATTTCATACTTTAACCAAAAAATCTTAAAACTATATCATCGCGGTTATTTTGTACGGAAATTTTACGTTCAAATTTATAAGAAATTACACGTTACAATCGAGGATAATATATATCATTATACATAGTATACAGTTATTGGCTAATAGTAAAATAGTATAAAATAATATTGGCTGACAGACCGTCTGTGCTCAGAAACATTTTTTTTCGTTTACAATGATTATTATACATTCAAATTTACCCCATCCGCTATATAGGTACTGTAGTGATTATCTCGACACCTAATTGTACAACACAGTGACATTCACTTACTGCTTTTTTTTAATATGATTGTACATATTATGTACGATATGAAGCCAAATAAAACGTGTGCGCTCGAATTGGCGATCGACTCGGAGGTGATTAGAGTAGTTAAAAAAGAGATCACATCTACACCCTTCTAGAATTTGGTTGCACGCTGCACATCGTTTATATCGAACGTCGAGAACGTTTCCGTCGGAAAACAATTAAACCACTGTCTAATTACAGCAGCTGACCGTTTAATACAGCATAATGTTAAGTATTACTTTATCATAATTTGTATTTCGGCGACGAAGCAGACCTTTCATCTATACGGCGTGCACACTCACGTGTATAATATTATAATATTGTTTTAATGGGCCATATGTCGCCTTGCATCGTTGCAACTGCAGCAGTAAGCCCCGAATGTACACGCGATTTTTCTATTAGTAATTTTTCGCTGCAGCGTTTAAGTCTGCGATGGATATGACCCTCGTCGAGAAGCTGCTGCAGCTACTGGAACAACGGCGGTAATTCGATATTTCTCGTCGTGGCGTAACCAATTGGGAATACGCGCCGCACCCGCACATAATGATGATGATGATAATAATAATACATAATATTATATACCACGAGTCATATATATATATATATGTAGTCTGTATACATGACGTGTGGTGTATATATACATTTTATACGTTTGTATATATTATTATATGTACGACGATAGTAATACGGTAATATATATATTATATGTATTGTGCGCGACTCGACCGATGTTGTGCTAATTGCGGACGGGCGACCGGGGCGAAATATAATCCAACGCATTACGACGGCGTTGAGGGGAAAAAACACGGCTAAGCAATATATATATATATATATATTATACAGTATATACATATCATAATATAATATTGTTATCGCGTCGTCGTCGTCGTCGTCGTCCTAGCTAATTGATTTGCCGTGAACCGAAACAGGACTATTTAATAATGCGGCAAATATCGTACGATATAATAAAATATAGGACGCGCGTACAATACGATATTATATCGATGTGTGTTATAACTAGGGTTGGGATTTTAATGGCCTAAAAAACCAGAAAAATGCGCTTAAAAAATTATGCCCTAAAAATTTAAGTTAAAATTACCTAAACACTAAAAAATCCCAAAAAATGCAAAATAAACTTTCTTATTCTCATTCATAAGTAAATAAAACAAATTTGTGACCATGACGAGCATCGCACAGTAAGCTTTGGAAAACAATGCAAAGTGCATCGAAATCTCAGGCCTAGTTATAACATTGTGTTACCTAGGCCGAAAAGAGATCCCAGATCCACCCCCCTCCCCTTGCGCGCTAGTCGTTTCTCCGTCCACCGTCGCTGAGGAGAGTATATGTATATAGGAAAAATAATAGTAATAATAATAAAAACTTACGTGTGCGCTTGGGTCGGCGTGTGTGTGTGTTGTAAGTACGAGCGGGAGCGCGTGAGTGTATATGTGAGCGGAGAGAGAAATATATTGATCCCAGCGGCAGCCATTTTGTTACCACACTCGCACACACTCGCGCATTCCCGAACACACATCTACGACGACGGGGAAGACGACGATGAAAGAGGTTTTCCGGTGTCGGTGATCTGGAAAAACTTCCCTGCAGAAACGCTTCCCATTTCCCGGCGCACCACAAGGCTCGACATGCAATACATCGTATATGATAATATATAATAATATGTATCATAACAATGTAATTTAATATTTATATATATTATAATACCACTGCTCCGGGCGTAACGTATACCTAGGTATAATAATATAACATATTACAATATAATATTACTTATGTACGATATATATTTTCGGAGCCGTTATGTATATTATAACAATAATAATACGGTTGCTTCGTTTCAATTTTTCCCGCATATTTTTCCCGGAAAACTCATCTTCGCCGTCGTATTAACTGCTTTACCGCGAATAATATAATGTGTACACCTATCCGCGTTACATATATATATATATATACGGATATAATATCGGATGAATCCGTGCCGGATCCGCAGCAGCTGTCACTATAACCCCCCCCCCCCCCCCCCGGATACGTACAATATTCTACTTCTATGCATAATAATATATATTATTAAACGAACACTTTTGTTTTGTTCACCTATAGTATATCTTTTATCAGCCGAAATTCCAAACACACGTCTTCTACACGTAATCGTGATACAAATGACGACGCGAAAGTGTTGCGGCTGCTGAAGTGATTTTTCGCCGAAACAGCTAGTGTGATCAGTAGAAATTGCTGGGCTCAATGTTTTCAGACCGTCGTTGACGAGAGTATATAATATTAACTGTGTATTGGTATCAAAATATATTATCATCGTTATTATTTTTTCCTTTACTTACATTCTGTACACATTTTGCTCGATGATTTAAAATATAAGATTCGAAATTTAAAAATATTTATTTTAACCTGATTTATTATTACCTACATTCTTTCCTACTCGACAAATAAACTCCACGTTTGCAGTCACCAGTCAGTATGGCATATAAGTAATTTAGAATAATATAAATAAAGTCTTTTTTCTCAACGAAATCCTTCCCTCGTGATATAATATTAATATACCTTATTTTCTGCAATGTATAAAAGGGTAAACTCTGAAAGATTATATCAAGATATTATTTGATAGGTACTTAAAAATTGAATGTATTGTTGTGTATAGCCGTATAGAGATGAAATGACTATCAGAGATGAAATGTTTGATGTTTTAATATCGATATACTGAGAAGTATGAAATTATTTTCGAGGCTTAATATTTAAAAAAAAACAACAAAAATTAAATAATATTATGTAGTAATAGTTATATATTTAAACATAGCGCGCGATACTTTTGCAGTAGCTTCTGAAATATTTTTAGTTTTAGATTAATTAATAATTATGAATTAAAAACGTAAAATATGAGGATAAAGTATAGGTATAGGTAACTAATTAAAAATCAAAAATACTTTATGACCACCCGTTGCATTAACGCATCACACGCTCAACTTAAATGTACAAATATTATAAATATTAAATATATCATATTTGTACATATAATTATATAGGTATTGTGTTATAAATGATAATATTTGGTGGTTTTATCTGAACTATATATTATAGTATACGCATTAAACACAATGTAGGAAGGTACGTTTAGAAACAGAGAACTATATATACCACTACATGATGTACACATATAATTTATGTTTATAATCACATTGTTGTTTGAATTTGAGTTTATTATCCGCTCGTTAACGCTGCTTGAGAGCAGATAGATTATGGGTACAATCGAAACAAAGAAACATCTAAATTATGACGATAATGTGCATGGTATACTATATATGTATAATTACCTTTAGGTTATAGGTATTATTATACTTTATACTATATATTTTTTTTTTTTTTTTTTTTTATTGATCAAAAGGACATCGGCGACAACGGCCATTAGTCTTAAACTTTACATTTTATACTATATATATAATATATATATACATGTAATTATATATAATTTCAAGTATATATATATATATAGTTGTTCTTTTCTGAATTATAACAAAAAAAAAAAAATTGAATTTCTCGAAAATTGATACGTATTATCGTTATTTTTGTGAGTTTTCCCCAATCGAAAAAATGTATTAGGATTATTTTACTTTTGACCCTTATATTTGCCTATTATTAGATCCGATTTACTGTCAGAAACCTCCCGCGAAATTGACAATGATACATTTTTTGTAGGTACTACAAAAATAAGTTCTTTTAGACACCCAAAACAAGAATAGGAACATCATTATTAATTGCTCCGCTTAGAGCCTATATAGTGACTTATACATTTATACATAATATATATAATATTTTTGTCTTAAAAATGAATTTCTTAAATATGTTAGGCCTAGATTTTGTTATAAGTTTTGAACTGAACTCGTGTTAAATGGTTATTAAGATAAATTGCATTTCGATGAGGAACCATATTATATAGAAAAAAGTGTTTTTTTTTTTTTTTGCAAACATTAGACTTACTAATATCAAAAAGCAAATAAGGTCGGGTGAAAATCTCAATCCCAAAATATTGGTTCCATATTTCGATTTTGGCATGGCTTACTAAAAAAAAGTTAACTTTCGGTTTCATTTTCATGGTTTTGAGTTTTCAAACGATCTGGGTATTTACTATAATACGACATAATACTGATTCAATAATCAACTTAACACCATTGTCTGACCCTATTTAATATACGCCATTAAGTAATGTCACTTCAACGAACAGTGTGGACTGAACCAGCACGACGTGTTGTGGTATCGACAACAGTTCCGCGAAATTTCTTGTGTTTTTATTGCGACTCCGACGGGTAAGCTCGGTCGATAAATAAATTATTTCACGAGCGGAGCCGTCGCTCACCCGCCCATCTGCGTGTGAGCTTGGGAAAACAAACACGCGCCATGTACATTTGTCACACACTGCACACAGGTGTACTGATGCCGCCATCGGCACCACCATCGCTGACTTGGAGTAAACATTATAATATGAACATTTTATTAACATTTTTATTTCATTTTTAATCCGTCGCCGTCGTTAAAATATTATTATAATCCAACCACCACGGATACATCAATTCCGAGCGAACGCATATAAGTTATCATTTTGAATTAAATATTTATATTTATATTTGTCTCCAATTTATACATTTTAATACATATAACATGTGTATGTGCACGCACGACGTTATTAAAATAATTTTCATTCACACATGGTTATGTTAGGTTAGGTTATAGGTATAAGGCGAGGTACACGTTGTTGAATGTAACATTATATAATATGATACATTAATATACATACATACATACATAATACATATAAAAATATAATATTAAGACGATAATAGCTCGTGGTGTATAAAAAACAGCGTTCGGTTGGTTGTATACCGAGAGGAACTGAGACTCAGAGTCTGGTAAGGCGATATAATCGCACGTATTGTATACACTATACAGTAATAATAATGTGATGTTTATTGTTTTTCATAGATATATACGAATATATTGCTTTTGGCATATAAATATTTTCATAAAAATATATGACGTAGGTACCTATATTGTTTTACATTTACCTATATTTTACATTTTTATAGTTTCGTCTATGACCTAGGTCTGTACGCCACACATATTATACAACAATATTATGATTTACGATTAACGGCCGTGTTCAGTAGGCGCAACTATAACAATTATTTATTATTTTAGTCCACTAGAAACATATTCTATTGTTTGGAGTGCTATGTAAAATATGTTTTCTTCTGTTGGATTTATCTTCATATTATTATATGTACATTATACAGATTGTTCTTTCGAGGAATGTGTTTAATAAGTTTTCTCGAATACCTATACCTACCAACTGTTAGCGTCAACGTTTCAATATATATCTGTAGATTGACAAAATTATATCAAGTGATATTTATGTATTTAATATTAGTAAGTTTAAGATTGAAACAATTAATTTAAAAAAAAACAGTTTCAAGCTAACGGAACGTGGTTGGAACAAACGGAACTCTGAAGTTCGAGCTGATAATTTTGGATCAATTCATGGAAGATATTTAGAATTAATAATACGCAAACATCGCTATGATGTGATAGTTAGGGAAGAGCTTTCTGTTGTGTACATGATTTTAAACAGCTTCAGGATATTATGTATAGAGTTTTTAAATATATATAGCCTTGAACGGTGATCACTGATCATCATAGACCTATAAAGTAAGAAAGAGGTCAAAGGGCCACCATTGTTTAGGTAGTTAGACCCTATTATAGTACACATATCAACATATGCATTGACTATCTCTCTGTAACAATGTTGGCCCATCTATAGTGGGATATAAAGAACGCGAAATTTCGTTTATGAATAAACCTATGTTGACCACGAATCATGAGAAATCGTGCTTTATTCTATTTTTTTTTTTTTTTTTTTAAGTAATTGAAGTAAGTAATACGTTTCAACTTTCAGAGTTGCGCTAAAAAATCCCTTATATAATATAATAAAGTTAAATATTAATAACGAATCATTATCATTCTCTTTCTCTGGTTTCCAGCAGCACTTTCTGTTTGACGCTATGAATATTTCTTATCATTTGTCGTGCCGAGTTGTGTCTAAGTAGTGCTACATTATGTTAACTCATATTTGCCGTGGTCTTCTTAATATCCTAGTTCCAATTTATCGCTAATGACAACTCCAATCCATGTACATCGACATCACGTAAATTGCAACAGCGTTTAAAAAACTATAAGATTTAATAATATCATGTACTGGACTAAAATGGTAAACACATCAATGATATAATATGCGACAGCAGTGCAGTTGTCTAGCGAAGTGTGCCATAACTCTTAAAAATCGAGTTGCATTGTACAGGGCGCTATATACAACAATGCAACTGGCTTGACATTGGTCATAACTCATAATAGTCTCCTCAATATAAGGAACGACATTACGAGTATAAAGAGCAAAAGAAAAATCTGTATGCGTAACACTTATAAATTCGTATTTATACACACACACACACACACGCGCGCGCGAGTATATTATGTTTGTTTTAAACCACAGTCGTGGTAGCCTGCACTATACTTATGTGCTGTAGTATAGCTGCTTCTACTACCTACTTGTAATAACCGCTGCAGCCAACCACTACCAGCGCTACTCTCGTAATCGTGTGCACACATAAATCGTTGAATTTTATTTGTTTTACGCGTCAATCGGCTGCCGCGGGTCGCTCGGTTTAATACACTGCACGTCCGCACTCGATAATCTACCGCGGGAAAAAAAAACCAAGTTCTATTATGATGGTGGTTGTTGTTGTTGTTGTTGTTGTTACGGCGGTGGTATTAAGAGGATATCAAAATATTTTTGGCCACGGCTAGATCTATATATAGTACATAATAATTTATATTTAAACCGCGGATACTGCTCGAGCGGTGCAGGTTTTATGGGGCATTATCCTCGCGAGCTCTGCTCACTCTCTCTCTCTCTCTCTCACTCTCTCTCTCTCTCGACTGTACCTACACCGCGATTTACCGAAATTTAACTACTTATAAGGATTTCGTCGCATATACTACAGCCGACTACGCCGTTAAGAGGATTGGGTAAAGGTGTACGGGCGCGTGCAAAGCAATTTAGTGCGACGCCGCCGAAATCGAATTACACACTTAAACTACACTAGTCCAATTACACGTCGTCGCGCACGCACGTGCCGCGGTACGATCATCCGCTCCGGCGTGTGTGTGTGTGTGGTGTGGTATGTACCACGGCTGCAGTTGTACCGGGTATAAGGTCTTAAATAAAATTATTAATTACTCGACCACCGTCGCGTCCGCAACCGGCCCGTATAATTCCTGGAGCGCACCTATATATTATACATTGTTATTATAACTATATACGGTTTTATAATATTACGGTATTATACTAATTTTATAATATTACGCTTGCGGCTCAAGACCTTTACAACAGTTTTTCGCAGTTTATGTTTTGCGCGTGTTTTCACGATTAAATCATACACGGGAGTTGGTCACCTGCTGCAGAAAGAGTCCGCTATTATACCTAACGCGTATTAGGTATATACATATTTTGTATTGACGTCGAATTTAAGTATAATAGTTTATTATAATGTATGACTGTTGCGGGTCAGAACAATTTACGAGACTCAAATGAAATATGGTGGCAAGCAAGACGAAATAAGATATGATATGGTATTTAAGATTTTTCTAATAGTATAGGTTAACCTACCCATAATATTCAATTGCGGTAAGTAATTAATTGTAAACCATGTAGATGACATGTTATTTTTTATTTTTATTGGCATTTAAAAAAATTAATTTCTTATAAAACTTGTGTCATAAATGTGGTAGGCATTATTAAATATAGTCGTAAATAATTTAATGTGAAAATAATTGTATACAATAAAAGCGATGTTTATATTTGTATGGCGCCTGGAACTTTTCACACTTATATTATAAAAAACTGTTACTTTAAAACTAGCCTTCGAGCTTCGTCTAATAATTTAAAATAGTTCAAATTTGATTTATTTTTACTCGTTCGTATAATTTATTTAATTTTTTAACACTTCAATATCAAACAGAAAAATTAAATTACAAATTTTAGTCGTGTCGTGCACGACTTTGCTATAATAATTTTGTGTCCCATATAAATTAATCACCTTCCCCATCCCTACATTATGTGTATAGCGTAAGTAGAACGCCATCGGATATGTCCGTATCAGTGTGCCCGGGGCGCTTGGCTGCTTGCTCCCCCCACATGCCCCACGATTGGCTCTGGTTTAATTCAAAACTCGTTCAATAAAATTTTACAACTCTATAGGTATAGATACAATGTATACATTCATCATGCGCCCAAAAATAACAATTTCCTATACCGGTTTATCCCTCTAGGACATCTGACACGATCGTATACTTATATACTCATTGAAGTTAAAACTCATAGCATGTGTCATTATTGCAATGGCGTGTCCAACAGCAGAAAATAATTGGGTGGACCCGTTTTTTCCACACGGTTCTTTAGGGTTTATAATTCTTTATTATAGACATTTGAGGAAAAACTACTTCAAAATTAACAAAATTATAAAGTAAAAATAAAAAATAATATCTATTTATAGACTAAAGGTCACCATTCGCCAATTTAATATTAATAATAACAGTTTTACTTGTAATAATAATAAAAAAAAAATAATCAAATAAAAATTGGACAGGCCCGGTTCTAGTAAGTAAACGAACATTATTGTATATATGCAATCTGTTATTGTATCGATACTTGTTATACTTATACAAACATATATAGGTGTGGCATGTGGCACGTTATAATGGCCGATGACCCATGAAAACTTACTTTTATCACCGTTTTTTCAAATGAGAACCATTTTTTTCTGTAAATTATTTAATGATAATTTTTTTGAAAATGTTGATATACCTAATAATAAATTCAAATGAGTAGTTAGTTTTTTAGTTCTTAAAATAAAATGTTTGTATTAAGGATAATATTTCTTAAAAATGGTTTAAAAAAAAGATAAATCATTTTAAATTGGATCTAGTATTTATTATACTTGCACCATTTTTGAAATATTTTAGTAATATTAATTATACATGACATTAATGACTAATATATTATCAAATTTCCATGGGGCACACATCTTATAAATTCATTATAATGGAAATTTTTCTTTAGAACCTATAAATTTATATAACTCAAAAACTACTCGTAAGAATTTTGATTCTGATGTTTTAACATTTTCAGAAAAATTACCCTGTGTTATTTACATTTAAAAACAGGTGTTCTGATTAAAAAAAAAGAAATTTATGTCTCCCTTAGACACTTTTTTTAATTAGAACAAAAATCTCAAGAATTTGAAAATATGGTCTTATAGCTTATAGAATATTTATTATTTAAAAATCTAAAAAATCAGACTTTTAATAACTCCATTGTCGAGTAAAAACTGTTGGTGAGCATTCTCGATGAATCACTTTATGTATAATATTGAACTAGTGACGATGTCTGTGTAATGCGTTATAGCAGTATTTATTTTTATAGATTATTTATGCAAATGCACTGACAATATTATTAGGTATTATAGAAAACCAATATAATAAGAAATTTGGGAATCTTTGAGACTGTATAAGTGTATAACAACCTAATCTTTCACGAGCTTAAAATTAGTGGAAACCATCACATATAATAATTTATCTTTCATGAATGAACATAATATAGTACCTGTTAACAGTATTAACTACAAGTTATATAGGTACAACTTAAAATTAGGGTTTTAAAATTTCATAAAATCTATTTTCTTGAAATATTTCATTTATATGAAAATAATCATAAAATGTGGTCCACTGTCCAGTAATTCACAGTTATTTAGTATTAAATATTTTAAGTAAGAATAATTGAAAAACGTATGAAGGTAGGGGACAGGGTACTTGCATACGTCATTTTTAAATCGATAATGATTGTTATACTGCTGTAATAATATACATAAATAAGTGCAAGTTGCAACAGCTATATTCGATCAATTTTTTTTTTATTCAGGGGCGTTTAAATCATTTTGCAAAATCGTTGTGGTACTCGTCGTAACTATAATATACATTATTATAATTATTACTGTTATTGTTATTATTATATTGTTGTTGTTTTTGCTTCTATATATCTATGTTCATTGGGCAGTCACGTTTCGTCATCGCCAGGAAATAATTAATAATAAAATGCGTGCTTTATATACTGTTCAAGTTTTAGAAACTGATATTTAACTCGCGCCTATATATAGTATTCACATATTCGCATATATATATATATATATATATCATGTACGCAAAAACGGATGCGCGTTACACTCCCACACAAGACCCACTTCCCCTTGCACCGTCCGTCAGCCCGTCGCTAATACTTTGAGTAAATACGCCGCCGTGTGACACACGCGCTAGCGCTCGCACGAACACACACACGCTCAATCACATGTATAAAAGTATACGCATATATACATTACATACAAAGAGAATCGTTTATTTTAGCTGCGGACCTTTTGTGTACCGGTATAGTTGTAAAATCACTGTATCCAGTACACACACACACAGATGAGTTTAATACGCGTATTTGTGTGTATGTGTGTGCGTACCGGCTGCAAACGGCGACGACCATTATTTTTTATTTATTTATATATATATTTTTTTTTCGCCAGCGCGAAACGACACGGGGGAATTCGTACGCACACACACATACACATAATATATACGTTCGTGTGTGTATAAAGCGAAGAGTTTTTATTTTTTATTTTATTTTTTTTACATTATTAATGTTGTTATTTTTGCTGCCACTTGGGGATCCCTCTAAGCTCCTGCCACCGCCGCCGTCGTTGTATTCGCCTTCGTTTATCAGAGACGATGTGTGCGTGTATAATACAACTTGATGGTTGATATATATATACATATCCTTACTAACCTCTAGGTACATATCCTATATTTATATGCTACATAGTTATATAGTATATAATAATATATATTATTGTATTTACATGCCTCCGCGTTCAGATTCATAAGATAATTGCAGGGTTCCTCTATCACCCCAGTTTCTTTATACGGTACTTATAATATTATTATAAAATAATATGGCCCAAATCTCGGATATCGAGTTATACATACTGTTGAAAAAAAATTTTTTTTTTTAAATATATAATATATATTCATATAGAAATATAGATAGATAACGGTTAAAATATATTAAGTAATAATCTTATGAAAATATTCAAATTAGTTTATCATTTTTTTTTTTTTTATTCTATCGAGAAAACTCTGACAATTAAAATATTCAATTTTATGATATCCAATCACTTTTTAAGTTAGCATATTATCTTTTGCTGTCCATATGTCTAATATATCTCTGTACCATATTTTCTCGTAATCAGTTCAGCCGTTTAGGCATGTATATAGGAAAAACAAACATCTATCTATCTATCTATTTATCTATCTATCTATCTACCTGTCTAGCTATATCTATAAATATAGATTTTTTTTGTTTATTTGTCCATTATGCATTCCCATTCCAATCGCTGGACCGATTGAGATAATATTAATTAGTATAGAGGTTTATTAGATGTATGGGCAAAATATAGGCTATGTTAAAAAATTATAGGCCCAAATATCATTCAATTGAACATTTGAATTGTCAGACTTTTCTTGATAAAACGAATAAAATTACATAAAAATAAACTACATTGAATATCGTTGTAAGATTATTACTTACTATATTTTAACTATTTTCTATTTATATGTATAAAAATAAACTGCTAGCATAATCTGCACAGTAAAGGAATTTAATAGACATTTTAAGACATAGCTATAGGTAGGATTTTTAACCGGCTACGAAGTGCACGTGTTCAGCTAGTATATAATTTATATATAAACAAAAATGTTCATCGTAAATTTCAAAATGTCTGTTTGAGCCCCTTCCGGGGTTGGGCCTATCACTTTTTAACTTAGCATATCTTTATTGTCCATATGTCTCTATACCAATTTTTGTCGCATTCGGTCCAGCCGTTTAGGAATGCATAAAAGACAGAAATCCATTATTATTATTATATATATATATAGATTATAGAAGATATAATCTCAGGAAATCAGTTACTTTATTATTGGAAAATTTGCATACAATATATATTTATAAATATTTTGTGAAAATGTCATGTGTCTATAAAGGTACTTACTGCTTTTTGTATTGCTACGAAAAAGCAAAATATGATACTGCGGTATTATTACCATCTTCCTGTGATTTTTTTAGTTGTTTATTTTTTCCAATTATTATGAACATCTCTATGAATTTTCTACTTTCAACACTCCAAATTTCTGTACCATCCCTGCAAGTATCTACTAGAAACTATTTTATGAATATTGAAGATTGATCCTATAGGCGCGCGTACCTAAACTTCATTGCAATTCATGTGAAATTATTTCTAAAATAAAAGTAAAATTTAATTAATAATTTCTCTTATAGAATCAATTTTTTTAAATTCCTTTAAAAAAATATATTTGTTGACTTATTATGATGTTTCAAGTCTAGGTTTCACCAGCTAGTATAATAGGATTAAACAAGGCTTTAATTGCTATTTTCGTACCATTTTTTTAATTCAAAATTGTAAATGTGTTAATTATTGATTTCTGAATTTCTGATACCCTACAGTCCCATTAAATCAAACTTATCATCTTAATTCTTAATGTATACTATAAACTAAAGTTTTTAATTTTTTGAATGACAACATAGAATTTTAATTTCATATTCCAAAGCAGAATATTTTTCTAAGTATTTTGATTCATAAAAATCGAATATTGGACGAGTAGTGTATGAGTTATATGTATTTAAAGTTTAGACAAACGGAGTAGTGGACAAACATTTTGCGGGGTAACCCCCTACCACTTCACACTGCTAATCTAAACTTTAAATACTTATAACTCAAAAACTACAAGCCCTAAATTCGATTTTTATGAATCAAAATACTTAAAAAGATATTCTGCTTTGGAATATGAAATTAAAACTCTATGTTGTCATTCAAAAAATTAAAAAACTTAAAAAATGATAAGGATAAAAAATATTTAAAAATATAATTTTTTAATAAAAACGTTGGTTTTTTAACAACTTGAAACTATGTAAAAAAATATTTTGAAAAAAGTCAATACTTTTTTTAAATAATGAGTGTTGTTTGATAAAAGAATCACCCTGTATAAAAATATTATTTATTGAACACATAAGTTATAAGTTATAAGCCTATTGATCTTTTTATTATATTGTTTCGTTGTAATAAAATATGAATCATGCTGTAATAACTTCTAATAACTTCCGAATATAAGCACAAAAGCCTATGAGACCTATTCACAAGTATAATACTGTTATTTGTCTAAAAAGAAATATGGACAATTGCTAGAAAAACATTTGTAAACTGCAATCATAGCTCTTAAATTAGTAAAACTTACATTCATCCGGTCTCACCTCTTTCACTTAAGTGATGTATTATCATTTATTTACGTTATGCAATTACGTTAATAATCGCATGATTCTGACCCCAGCCGGTTACCAGTAATAGTATTTCTCATTATTTATTTATAGTCAATATTATGAAATGTGTGTATTGTACTATGCTCTTCGCAATGGCGCAGCTCGCCGTATGTGAACTACTTATTGTTTTTCCAACCAGTCTGCTGTTTTCCAGGCTTATTGCATGTACCTATAGACTAATATGTAGCTCTTAGGCTTTTTAAGAATTGCAATCATTATAATATGATCGTATACTTCAGTTGAATCAGTTTAAATGGTACAGAAAACTTTAAAATAAACTAAATTTCACATGTTATATGTCATTGTTAATTAGGTTATAGGTTGGATGTTGGAAGTTATAGTTTTAGTCAATATTCCAAGTCCGATAAACTAAAGTTCGCTTACGTGAAGTATGTAAAATGGTTACTATCGTGTTATCAAAATGATTATAGTTCTTAAGAGACACCTAGGTACTGTTAGTCCGTATGAAATACGCCTGGAAAACAGTGGGCCGTTTGGAAAAATAATAAGTATAGGTATAGGTAGTTCGCAAACGGGCTACCCATTGCAAATAGAGCCAAGGGTCTTTTCGCAAAAAGACCTATTTTCCAAATGGCCTATACGCACCGTACACACAAACACATCGACGATTGGCCACGAAGACCTGTGTGCGGACGAGAATCATATCGTACACAGATGCGGCGGGCAGTGGCGGCTTATGTACGAGCACAGCGAACAGTTGTTCGTATACACACACATACATATATATATATATATATACGCGCGCGGTCATTAACGAGAAAACCTCGGCGGAGCCCTCTCGGGGATTCGCGTCGCGCCATACATATGCCCCAGTGCGCGTGCGTGTGGTAGCCGCAGTTGAGGTGGGGAAGGGGTTGGTTGGCGATGCGGGGGCGGTGGCGGCCAGTGTGTAGCGCGGCTGCAGCAGCGCAGCACTTCAAAGTTTAGATTAGACACACGGCGGGCCGAGCACCGCACAAGACGCGATTTTCCGGCACGTTGGTTTTGAATGCCGAAAAAGGGATCGTCTCTCGCCCGCCGCACAGCCACCCCCCCCCCCCCCCCCCCTCCCACCATCACACACACATGCCGCGCGGACTTTTCTCTATGGCACTTGCGTGCGCGGTTTAGCGGTGCGGTTGTCTTTCTCTCTCTTTCGTTTTAATAATAAAGCTCCCCACATACATCATATACATATATATGTATATATGTACACGTCTACACGCACACACACACATACATTCGCGGAGCAATGAATTTCTAATAAAATGTATACTCTATAATATATATATATTTTATATTTTATTACACACTGTTGTGCGCTCTCGACCGCTGTTAGGGGAAAGTGTATATAGTATATATATGCATTACGCGCGTATAACGTTACACGGAGGGAACGAGGCGGAAAAAAAAGCCACTACACTATTATTATAGATTGCAGTATGCCCCTATATCGGATGCCGAAGGTAGAGCCACACACACACACCTAACCACACGCGTCACGCGTATATAATAATATTCGAACATATAATATATATATTTTCAGCGTGTGTGTGTGTTCTTAACGTGGCAGCGATGAAAAGGATTTGCGGCTATAATTCGGCGCGCGGGGGAGGTGCGCAGCGCATTACGTGCGGTTTGACAGAGTCCCGCCGCCGAACAAATCCCTGTAGGATTTCCGATATTAATTTACTGGCCCTCTCTCATCCAGTGCACACTATACAAGCATTTTTGACAAGCGGAGTTTCCACTGCTAATGGCGTTTGTTGTAGGTTTTTACTTTTGCCCAAAACCGTACGAAAAACTCTATGCCGCACCCCGCGGCGGCACTCGGCGGATTCTCGTCACCAGCAGCGTCGAGGTCGGCCTCCCGCGGCGGACTGCGTATAATATTATGACATAATACAGCCAATGATTAAAAATATAATAATAATATATAACGTAAATATAATTTGCACCGAAATCAATGTTACATTGGCGCCGATACAGAATATTTATACCTAGCATAAATCAAATACAGTGTTATATTAAAAACAAAATTAATATAAAAATATTTTTATTACAATTCGTGCACACAATACAAATCATGTACACGGTTTTTTGTAGATTATATAAGCACTAAAAATCAATAATCTAGTAAAATTAAAAATAATCTAATACTTATATTATAGGTGTATTGTTAGAGGATAATAGTTTCAACTGAATATATTATTGTGTTGTCTCCGTCTTTCAAACGTCAAACAGCATACCAAATTCTACATTCTGATAATCCATTTAACTCATTTGAATTTAATATTAAAGTAAATTGGGCTATTGCCTATTACTAAATTAAGAAGTAAGAAAATTATCTAACAAATCTCATTAGTTTTTTTTTTTATTATTATAATAAATTTTAAATTGAGTTATGAGCGTTTAAAAAAAATGTAAATTGTCTATCATCTTTAAATGCGTATCAAAATTAAAATAGTTAAAAAAAAAAACTTATGCGATTCGCTATAGATAATATTCTCACTGGTTCTAAATCTGGTAATAGGTCAATTCACTGTTGAACACAGCCGAGCAGGGGCGAACGCAGGAAAAAAATTCGGGGGGGGGGGGGGGGGGGGGGTTGAAAAAATTTAAAGTAGTTATTCATAAATATCATATTATTCATACTGTATTTCTGTATTACACTTTTCTATATTTTATTTTAGTCACTTATACATAAACATAATGCATATATAATATACATATTACATAATAATATAATATCATATAGATAATAATTAATAACTAATTATTAAAATTTGTAGGTTAGTGTTGATTAGTTGTAGGAATTTCCGATAGACGGCAATAATTACACTCGTCGTCTGTCTACATTACGTACATCATCTTGGCGGCCTTCGATATCGATCAGTTATTAAAAAGTTATAACATACTGTCATACTCACTTCGAAACTGCATTATTACACATTTTATTGGTGATTTTACTGTATCCATTAATTTACAAACCACGGGAGAAGGGAAACTTTTTAATAACTAATAATTTATTTTAATTTTTTTGAAATGTTATTAGTAATACACTAATACATTTGCAGGTCAGATAATTTATTTTTTGTACCTACTATTTCGGAGGGTGTTTAAACCCCTAACCCCTCCCCCCCCTTGCGTTCGCCCCTGCAGCCGAGTTAAATGGATTATTATATAAAAACGGACAATATTGGCGTCGTGGCGTCGGAGAGGTCGTCGATGCGGGTGTATAGAGTCCTCTGAAGTAAGTTATAATAGAATGACCATGACCTACCTACATATTATATTATATTATAGGTATAATGTGATGAACTATAACCTCTTACAGATTTCCGGTCGGTAAATAAATTGACGCGCTTTCACGATAATAATATAATGGTGTTCTGGATTAAGTATAAGTATCTGGAATGAAAGACACGATGTATGAACCCCGGGGGGGTCGGGATTTTGGCGCTTTTACATTGTACTGTTTACATACTTCCATTTCCGTGATGCTCGTATAGAGGTATCTGCTACAGGTTTTGGCGCTTATTTCACCCACCCCCGACGCAGCGGGTACACAGATTCCGAGTAATCGGGAAACGTGCGGCACAACTGCACAAGTTTTTGATTAATTGCAGCTCGTATATAGGTACCGATATGATGGCGGTGGTGGCGGTAACAATGCAACAAAATTTGATATTGTGCACAGCGCTGTGTGAAACGGCGACGACAATGGGCATAGTCGTACAATATATTATATTTTAGAGGTACGTCCGGGTCCATTGTCGAATCTCGGTTTTGTGTAATATATGTTTATGGCTCGGCACGCAAACGCACTTGCGAGCTGGCCGCTCCACCACTGTCGCGCAACCACGTACGGTTTTTTTTCCCTTTTTTTATCATTATTATTATTATTATTATTATTATATTTTTTTAACGGTACCTCCGTCCGTTTCGTTTCGTTTCGTTATTGTTGGAATTAAATTTATCGGTGGCTTACCGCGGACGGGCGGCCGAACCGTACAACAATGAGCGGCGGGAAAAAGGAACCAAAACGAGCGCACACACACGCACATTGCCGCCGTGGTTGTTACTTATTACATTATGCGTATAGTGCACACATATAATTATTGTTATAAACAGACGTTCGGTATAGGCAGGAACGGGGGAGTAAAATACACAAACGAGTAAAAAAAAATTTTTAAAAAAAAAAACATAAAAAAGGAATAACTCGGTTATACGGTCGTGCATGATAATACGTGTGCGACAATATAGGTATATTATAATAATATACGAATATTATTGTAACTTATATAATGTATTATACTAATAATGCGTTTTATAATAGGTATGTATAAGCGGTGTGGCCGGTAACCGTTTCCTAAATAATATAATAATAATATTATAATATAGTTACACACACACACACACACACACATATATATATATATATATATACCCGTCGTATACATTAATATATTATTGTTATATAAGTTACCATGTACAGTATAATAATATTATAATTTTATATTGTTATGCAGATACGACTGTGGAACGCGTGCATATATAGTGCGGCGTTTGATGGGCTTCTCAGTGGCCGAGGTGTATATTATGTTTGTTGTACACCGCACTGATTCAGTGCTTTTACGCGCATCGTATATATAATATTTCAGATTGCTTCCCTTATGTTCGATCATTTTTCGACGCTGTTTTTTCACTCAGAGCCTCAAGTGACATATTTAAGTTAATCTGTCCAACGTGGTTATATTATTGTCCGGCAAAAATTGATTCTTTCGTTGCTGACTGACACGATTAAATTCCAAAGTATAGGTACCCCCATATATTATAATAGGTATTATATTTTTTATTTGTGAAATTGTACACGCAATATTTTATATCCAATACAACTTTTAAAATTCAACTATCAAGTTTTCCAAGTACATAATATTAGTATAGTAAATTGTAATAAATTGTAATTGACAAAATTGTTCATAAAATTAAGTTTCACGTGTAGGTATATAAAAATGCATATATTATTATAGACGCGAAAGTTATGTTACTACAATATAATAATAATGAGTACTTTTCTAGCACATAAGTGTATGACTATAGCTAAATATTTTCCAGGTTTTCATTGATGAGTAAATCACATATTCTATTGAACAGGTGTTGGAAGATACACTAAGGCTCTATATTATATACCTAATCGGTTGTAGTGAATACCGTGCAGGTGCCTTAGATGTATGAATTTGGAACCCGTTTGTGTCTTTTTGATCAGATAATTGGTGTATTCACGTGTGAAAATAATAAATAACTCAAGTGGATCGCATATTATATCGTTATAAACTTTTTTCATGTAGGTATAAGAATGTTTATTGTTGAAAAAATATTACAGTTAATTAACAATATTCGTTCTTTCATCGCACCATTTGGTTACAATTAAATATATATATAATTGAGTATAATATAATTTAATATATCTATATATTGTATTGAAATCGATATCATGTGCGGAATGTTCAAACTCGCAATTTCCAGCTAAATAAACAAGGTTTTTATTTATTATGAGTTTAACGCACAACAAACCACGAATTTATTTATTTATTTTGTTATTCATGCAAGTAATATATTATTAAAAAACATTTTAGACGACAATCACAATAATACAATCATTCAGATTTCGAAAACTCTAACGACCAGATATTTTTATCGATAAAAAAAACTAGCTCAATATAAACTGTACACTTTTGATAACTGCTGCCGACTGCAGTGGTATAACCTAACCAACATATTATCGAAGTCTGTTCAATTACGATGCAATCACATAGGCAGTATTAATATTATAGCTTTCAAGTCACTTAAATTTCACCTAAGAATTTCGTTGATGTACCCAATAACGTTTGTAAATGTGTCTGGTAACCTACCATTTTGGTATACTCAACAATTTAACTTCAGCTCCGCCTAGTCGTCTGTATGGATATTCCTGTTTCCGTTTTGTTGAAATCTACGTGCCTCCGCCGTTCTTTGTTGATTTTTCAAAAGTATTCACTTAATGCAGTAAGTCGAAGACGAGCACTATATTATAGTGTAACGTAATACATAATGACCTATAATAGTAATGTGAAAATAAATTGTCGTGCAGCAGCGTGCTGGATTTTGGGAAAGCACATAATCGCACTACACTGAATAACTACCCAGCAATTGAACGTTCCGCGAAACCAACAGTATTATTTTCAGTACCGGATTTAACCATTGTGCCGCTTTAAGCACTAAATAGATTGCCGCCTTTTGATATAAATATTTTTCTAGTCTAAAAAAATGTTATTAAAGCATACAATTATAGTTTTTTCCTTTATTACTTAAAATTTTAATGATGAAAAATAAAAATATACAGCTGTTATAAAAATGCATATATATACATTCATATGAAAAAATTTAATTTTTTGCACTCAGTTATTTAGTTGATTTTTTTAAACTATAGTCACTTAAACATAATGGATCGTCACTCATTTTACTAGTTTTATTAAAAAAGTTACAAATAAAAATCAAAAAAATCAAATATTCATACAAATAAGGAAGTGTAAACTTCGTCTGCACTAAGATAAAATAACACCAAACACGTACGTTACTATTGAACATGTCACAATATGAGCTCGTTCGCGATTGCATTGACTAATGATTGGCTTTTTTTTTATCGTGATAAGGTACAGACAAACACACAATATTGTTAACCCATGTTATATTAATAGCTTATTTTACGATCGTCGTATCCACTTGTCTTGTCTGTTGCCAAGTCGTAGATTTACAACATGATAACGAAAAATTTACAAATAATGCAGCCAAGCTATACAATGGATGATAAATTCTACGATTATGAAATTGGAAAACATAAAATATAAATATTACCACTATCCCGTTGATCTAAAAACATTTTATAATTAGTTGCATTTAGTTTAGTTCTATTTACATGTCATAGTAAAAATGTAATATTAAAAATGATTTGCCGCCCTCAGCACTATAGCTTATAGTGTTTACTGGGAAATACGGCACTGACTATTTTGTAACACATCGATAACATTGCAATAATATACGTCAAGATATCATAACCCACCCCTCGTGATGTGCATATAATATTGTTATTATCCTGTCGTGTTACACGTTACACGCCGTTTAATATTTGATCGCAAAACGTGCGACATACTAGTTAGTTTATATTGTGTATAGACTGTAGGTAGAGGCGTATCTCGTTGAGCGAAGTTTTTTTCTCGTCGTTGCGGGGAAGGGGTGGGTGGACGGTGGTTAGTACACGCGTATATTACTTAGTATTATAATAATATCTATGTATATATTCAACCGTCGGTCATGGCGTGGTCGGGATTCTGGCAGCGGCGTGAGGGTGTACGGGGTGAAGGGGAGGGGGGTGGGAGATGAGGGAGGGAAATATAATATTATAACGAAAGAGAAGTTTAATATAATAATATAGCGACGGGCCTCGGAACGCGCCGCGCGAAGGTATTACGGCTCGCGGTCGAACGGACTCCGTAATGGGAAAATTACCGTAGCGTGGCGGCGGTGCATGAGAGTTCCCGAAAATTTACCGTCGACGGGGAGGGTAACTTTCGAAAATCCCGGGGCTGCGAGACCTACTCCTCCTGTCACGCCACCGCCGCCGCCGCCGCCGCCGAACGAAACGATATAATAATATAATATTATATGAGCGACGCGCGGAGAGTAGTGACCGTCGCCGCCTTCGTCGTTGCCGTCGTCGTCTGTCGGTACCGCAAGCGAAACAATAGTATCCGCCGGCTGCGCAAGATTCCGTCGCCGTCGTCGTCACCGCCGCCGCCGCCACTGCTGTTTTTTTTTTTTTTTTAGAATTTCATTTTTCCCACGCCACAGTCTGCGCGCCGCATTGTGTCGTAGTCGAGGACGACGACGACGTATTATTATTTTTATTATTATTATTATTATTATCTATATACATAGTAACATAGCAGAGACGAGAGAATATTATAATAATACTGTGTATTTGCGTATACACACTGCAGTGATAATAAATATTTCGCGGCAAGAGGAGGAAACTCGGCGGCGGCGTGCGACGGTGCACGCGGAAAGAGGATGTTGAAAAAAAAAGACGACGACGCGAAATGTTTCCGTGGAAACGATGGTCGCCGCCGCCGTACCTATCCGCAACATCCGCTCACTACGATGCTACCTAACCTTTGCGTGACGGAGGACGACGTGGTCGAGAAAAGAGAAAGAGTCGCGTGCATCGCCTCCGCCATAGGTTCTCTCTCTCTCTCACTCTCTCTCTCGTTTTTGATACCATTTTTATTTTTTATTTTTTTTTGCTTCCTATACCTGCTACAACGGCAAGCTGGCTTCAGCTATGTATTTTGTCACATACTTGGCACGTCAGCGTTGTTAGCCGCCCAGTTTCACTGCAGCGAAATAATGCTGTTAGTATTATAAATGGATATGTACCGCGATAATTATGACGGGCTAAGACGAAGAGTGCGAAATGTGGAGCCAGGAAGCGGTCCATGCACCCTCCCCTCCCCCCCCCCCACCAGTACACCCCTTCTGCGACTCTTAGAAATCTGAAAATTGTACGCATTTACACCTTTGTTCAGAGGTTATTAATAATATTGAAGTACGAGGAGATCACCTGCAATGAAAGTATAATATTCCACCGTAGTTTTGATTTTGAAAACAGTTTGTATTGAAAAAAAATTGATTGTGGAGGTCACGAGTCCGCGGACGATTGCAATAAAAATCGACTTTGGCACTGCTGGTGTGCAAAATAAAAATAACCGTAAAAACATCGACGCGACGGGGTCGATGTGATGTGAATGATGCGTAATATTGTAGTACAAAATATAAAATAATATTATATTTTATGTACGATAGACCGTCAACAAAACAGTCGTCATGGACCGCGGGGAGAGGCGTGTCTTGTACGTGTCTCGAGAACGAGTCGGTGGAAGACACTCCCTTATTGCATTGTCTTAACCTCGTCCCCACCTAACTGTATATAGTACACCTTAAAACTTAAAATTTTTGTAAAATTGTATTATACATTTGTGTGGTAATGTAGAATTATTTCATATTGGTTTCAGGCCAACTACCTTATACAGAGAAAACTTGACAATCTCCTGGAAGTGATAGCATCATTCATCGTTCATAGTGTTCATACAATTTTTAACAGCTAAAAATTGATCAAATACCAATCTTAGTTGTCAAATGCACTATACGAGCAGTATACCTATTACATTATGAGTTGTGACGTCATGACGTTTTGCTCAATACCTATATAAGTTTTTTGTGAAGTTTCGATTGCTGTTTTTCTAATCATATCTTCTGCAAGCAAGCCATTTTAGCGTTAAATACTAATTATTAATAATCTATCGAAGTATTGGCTTATTTAAATGTAAAAGTGTTTGTATATGGTCTAATGTTGCACTCTTACACTGCAGCAGACGATCGACTGGTTGTCGGTGACAAAATTCTACAGTGATCAAACCCAAGCAACGTGCAATGACCACCAATATCGTGATATAGATTCGCGCATTTAGAATTATTCACCAATTTAGTTTTAAGCCAAAAAGAGTCAAAAGTATTTAATATTAATTACACGTAAAATCATTAAATATCGCTCCGCTTTTTATCAAATTAATCGTATTCACTAGGTACGTAAAAGTTAATATTTTCACTAACACGTATTTTAAATGTATTAATTTCATTAGATCATGATTTAAAATTTTAGATTGAACACCCAAATCAACTCCAAACCTAAACATTAACCTTGCTAAAATCTCTGGAGAATTACAAGCTGAAAACATTATAGTACCGTTCATAGCAAATGATAATATTTGATATGAAATATAAATTATTTTCAGCTATTCTATACAATATCAACTATACACTATAAATTCAGTGTAATAAAATGTATCACTTTTACTAAACATCTCATTTTATTTACCTGTAGAAAAAAACACTCTATAATATCAACATTATGCTGCAGCTCGATAATATTGCAAAATACTAATGTCACTATACTTTACAATTTTACCATAAAAATTAAAAATCAAGTTACATTGATATAAAATATATTTAGAATATCAAAACCTTCGGCAAATAAAATTCGTGTAATACATGTACCTATTGTACCTACAAAATATCATTATCTGTCAGTTTCAAGGCGGTAAAAATTTCAAGGCCCACCCCTGATATTTGTTCAAGTTCAAATGAAGTGGTTCATATTTTAAATTAATTGTTAAAAATTGTGTCAATCATTTTTTGAAAATATTCTTATTTTTCGTATGAATTTAATTGTTTAAAATATTTCAATACCGACTACAATTAAAAATATGTATGTATGTAGCACCTATATATTACGTATAAGAATATTGTAATTTTCAGATAGTTTCTAATTATATGTTGAGTTTTGTTGTCATGCTAAAATTCTAAAATAGATTCATCATTGGTTAGCTTTGGCTAATTTAAGTAAAAAATAAGACATAATATTGAGAATATGATAATTTTTCTCTTTACTCAAAATTCTCCTAGGAAAATGCGACAGCCAAATTGGAAAAAGTAGACTGTGTTATAAAATATTATTGAAATTATTTTAAAATGTATATTGTAAACGAAAATAATTTTTTCTGATTCGGTTGAACTTTATCAACACATGTTTAGCCCTACCTCGTCTAATCTAGATAAATTTATAATATAAAACGGAAAGACAAACATGTATACGTAGGTACCTACAGCTTACCTATATTTGTTACAGTTATTGTGGAACTCGAAATTTCGCAGTATTATTGAGGAACAGGGTATACCTAGAATATATTATATGCACGTGTGCGGTTTGCGCAGTTATAATGAAAGCTGCACTGATAACTTTTTTCTATTTTCCTACGAAAATCGCAAGAAAAAAGCGGAAAAGACCGTCGTCATCACTGACGTTAATTCGCTGCTCGATTCGTAGCGTATAGTTCCCGATGTCACGATGTAATCCGTCTAACATAAAATATACATATACCTACCCTAATGTATAAATAATAATAAAATGACTACGACGACGACGAGGCATTATCTGCTCTGCTGCTGTACATAATTGTGTTATAATTCAACCCTCGGCTATTTCGAACGAATAAAAACGCCAATACCGAAAACGGATTTCCGTCCCTTTATTCATATAATTCGATTATTATTACTCCGATGGAGTATTTGAGTGCACCGACAAATGTATATAATGTACATCATTTGTTTGATATTAATACATAACAGTATGAACGGTGTTTTCGTTTTATGTAATTTTTTTTTTTCGTTCACGCTGATGGTATTAGATTTAAACGAATTTTCCGCGGTCATGAATCCGTGGCAATGGGTTAGGGTAACCCGAGACTTTTGCCGTCGATTGGCTTCTTTCGTCAATGCCACCACGTGCACGTCGTACGAGAGTTATAAAGTTCTAGGTGTATAATAACATGTGACTATTATATTATAATATATACTACGATCGTCGTATTTTTTATTTTTATTTTTTTCATCACGGTCACCGGCGGTGGCGGCTGCAAATCGAATTATAATTATAATTCAACGGCAAAAATATCGATTTGTCACTACGCCGTGTACATAATAATAATAATAGATATAACATTATGTCGCTTACTATATTATAGGCACGAGTAATGTGTAGGTTATGTGTGATGTAACAATTTCGCTGCTGACTCGAGTTTGTCGTACCTATATATTTTTAATTTCATACAGACGCACGACTGCAGTCCTCATTAAATAATAATAGAAAAACGATCAATGAAAAAAAACAAGCTCGTCAAAAGCAGAGTATGCGAGAAAAATACATGATGACAACCGGGCTTTCCGTAAATATAATAAAAATCTAACTCCATCAAATTTCAAGAAATTAGTAATACAATTATTCAATGATACATATTCATTAAGAAATTGTTACAGGTCATGGGTGGATCGGAAGCAGACAATTTGATTCGATTTTCAACAGTGAGTGTGTGATATAGGTATTTGCAGGTATCAATTTTTATCAAGTTGATAATTTGGACTATGAAAAATCGCAAATTTATAGTTTTTTTTCTTAGTAATTGACAGAAACTAACAACAAAAGTGAAACAACAGAACATTTAGATAAGTTTTAAACAAAATAAATTTGTATATTTTTCGTTATAATTTAGAAAAAAAAACACCGAAGAGACAAATAATGAAACAATCGAAATTTAAATGAATTTAACAACGTTTATGGCAGCAAATAATATTCCTATTATTTATATTAAAAACGTAGAATTCAACTATTTAAAAAAAAAGTATATTAAACTACAATTACCCAATGAATTGACTATACCGAAAAACTATGTTTCATTATGTTACGAAGACGTGTTACATAATATAAGATTAGAAAGGGAATAACTAATAGGTGATAGTCTATTTGGTTATCAATAGATAAAACTATTAATGTCCAAGGATGATATGTCACAAATGTAATAATTGATTTTCTATCTTTAGAAAATTAACCAAAACCTATATTTTTAACTGCTAAAAGTAAAGTAGAGAAAAATTTTAAAAAATTTTCGCAATTATTTAATGTTAGTATGTGATATAGTATGTTATGTCCTGAAAACGTATTGCATAGCAAAATGTTATTGTATATCATAGACTCCGCTTCTTATATGGTAAAATCTGGAGATGCGTTTAAGGTATTTTATCCTAAACTAATTCATATTACTTGTATGGCCATAGATTATCAGAAGCTATTATAGATAAATTCTCAAATGTACCTATATTTGTTTAAAAAAAACGTTTTTAGTTAGTAACTATAGTATATAACATTAACTTTGAGAAATTAATTCAATAAGGATAATGTAAAAGTGGATCCCTATTGTAGATAAAATGATGGGTAATAATTAAGGATAGTTTAGTTACGTTATGAACTTATGACTTATGAGAAGGGTGACTCGGGGAAAATTCGAGTAGATATGAATGTCGAAAGAATAATGTGAACATTTATCCGATAAAAAACTGACTACGTGTCAACTGTCAAATATCTGTGAGTCTCGAGTTTTTTTGAATGCTATAAGTCTTATAACATAGGGTTTTTAATTTATAGGTTTTATATTACAAAAACACAAAATAAGCCCTCTAGATTGGCCTCTTACGTCTTAACTATATGCCTATATTATACGGATATTCTTTTACAATTCATGTTATGGTTTTCCGAACATTGATCATTAATATTTTATTGTAGTGATTAAAGTTATAAATTATAATTATATCCTTTAATCTTTTCACGCTAAAAAAATAAATACCGATTAGGTATGTAGTATGATATGATATTAATATACATCAAACAATATAGGAATGTCAGATGATATCTAAACATATACTATAAAATTGGTAATTTATATACCCTGCAAGTATAATTGAATTTTGTGCTTTAAAAAAAGAATACAATCAACATTATTTATTTACGCCGAAAAAATCTGTTACAATTGGCATGTACGTTTAAATAAATAAAAAATAATAATTACAATGCGGCTTTTCTGTTGTCTGAGTAGTCCTTAATATCTGTACGAGTATGTCTCAGTATTATTAAATCAATAAAATGTTTCCAAGCAAATAATATTATATTTAACATGCCGGGAAATCGACAGTGAACAAATTCTGCATCCGTGTATGGAATTAAAATCATTCTCTGATTCAATTGAATACGCTCTTTGCCTTCATCTACTTGCTGTGTGACACCGTGAGCATGTATTATTACCTGCAGTACCCAACTCAGTTGTTTTCCTTTAATTAAATTGAATACGAGTTTACGCGTTAACGTTCACTATACATGACATATTGTTATGTATACTTTTTTTATCGATGATTTTATTTTGAGTAACTTCAAACAAGTCAAAAGTTTACGGGCGTAGTCAGATAAAAACAGAAGACAAAATAATCATCAAACACTTATATAAATATGAAAAGTCATGTTCGCATACACTGCAGCAGGTTGCAGTGTGTCATCACTGATCATGTTTGTTCATGTACATAACTATTTTTCTAATTATTCATAATTATAAATAGGGAAGAGAGAAAGTCGGTCTCTTACTTCCATAAGTAGAAATTTGTTAGGTTATGCTCAAATAAAAAAATTTAAATTATAATTATATCAATTATCTATTGCCCCTTGTAACCTCAAATAATTTACCAATTAATTCCCATGTGATAACTGATAAGGTTGCATGTCTGCATCATAGAGTCATATTACTAAATAATAAATATAAATAATATTTCGATAAATAATATTACTCTATGTTCTGCATGTCCTATCCATTCGTCTATTATCAAAAGCAATAATGATAACAACTTATATCTTTCTGATAAGGTAACTGTAAGTATACTAGTGAATAATATAAAATATTTGTACTGTTTAAATTATAATTTTCTAAAATATTAAAAAAACTGAAATCATTTACAAAATTCAAAGTAAAACCAACATATTGCATTTTTGTATACAACTTTTTCATTAAGGTTTTTTCTCTGTTGGTTTCAATTTTATAACCACTCTTATTGTAACTCATTCATTTTTGAGTATTATATGATCAAGTAATTGTATTTAACGCCCACTTATAAACCTGCTGACTGGTGATATTACTATTTTTTTCGATAGCTCTCGATTGAATTTAAATTAAATTTTCTTATGCTTTGACCAAAAGATCCCTAAAGAACAGCAGGTGGCCCGGTGTAACTACTATTAATTCTTATTTTGTTCTATTCCATTTCACACCCTAATCTCAATACTTCTTTAACCTACGTTTCTTTCTTTCTAATTCGAGCATCCACCAAGTAATTATAAACCCTTTTTTGACTATATCGATGTCTTTTTCCGCACGGGTTTTGTTCCGTTACTGCTATTACGATTTACAATTTTAAGTCACAATAATATTTTGATTTACTTTATGTATGATAACCTGCCTCATAAATAAATCATGATAATTACATTTTTTTTCAATTTTTACTCCGCTTCTTTGCAATGATCTTCAATATACTGCCCTTAAAAACGGGGTTACTCAGGTCTAGTATACATACTGCATAGTAGTATTACTATTTAATCAATAAGGTAACAAACATTGTATACGTTGCTAAATCGTGTTAAATTGTGTTAGTTCATGAACGCAGGTCATGATTTTTTAGTAACTGTACAAAGTAACATAGAAAAATGTATTTGTTTCGATTCAACAACCAGGCTTTCTATGGGATTAGCTAACTAATTACTCCTTAATAAGATAGGATTTAGTATAAATATTAACTGCTACTAGGTTTAAATAAAAATCTGGTAAGTGTGTTGCATTTCCTTATTACGTTGTCTAAATTTTTGTTCTGGAATAAAGTCTCTAGCTCAGAATTTTCCTCATTCTTTATTATATACTGCTACAATCCCTAACTGGTCCGAAGATTTTTCAAAAAATTTTCGTTTCCAACAGTAAAAATGTTCTCCCATCTAGTTTTCTCAGTGCCTGGTTATATTTCCGCTCTGTATGCTATTACCATGTGGATGTATATAAATAAATGTATATATATAAATGTACAATTATTGTTTTTTTCATTCTTTACTTAGTGATATAATTGTTTATCCATGATATCATTCATTACCTTCCTGTGTTCTGGTCACTATTTTATTGATTATGCTGTTATTGTTCTGTTATTATTGTTTCCAGGTATTAAAGTATTCAACTAGGTTAAAACAATACTTGTCAATAGTGAAGGTAGTGATAACTTTTCTATTAACAATCACGTGAGTTGTTACACTTAAGTGCTACTTTTACTGCACCTTTCTTTATTCTAAAAAAACATGTTTTTAATTATCCTTGCGATTCTTCAAGTAACACTATTTAATGTGCATTTGTTTACAACTTTATGGGTAATAAATTATTGTAATTTACAACCATATTAATCGATATTTAATCTCCTTTATCAACTCTTCAAATACCAAATTAAAAAAAAACTGATTTTAATATTGTAACCGTTATTTCCATTATACATACCACAATTAAATTGATTAGTTTTTTTTAGAGAAAAGAAACTCCTTCAGCATGTTTATCATACTCTGTCTATGAACGCAGTCTTATGTTTTTTTGAAATCTATGAAAAAGATGGGTAGATCTTTATCAAACTCCCCTGATTTTTAGAATACCTGCCTTATTACAAACATTAGATTGACTGTTGACTTTTCCGATCCTGAGCCATCTTGATAGTTTTCAATTATTTGTTCTGATTTTTCTTTCGTTCTCGATATCATACAATTGGATAATATTTTATATGTCAAATTTAATAATGAAATGGCTCTATAGTCGTTCTAATCTTAAATATCTCCTTTGTTGTGTATTGAACATATTATTTTAAGTTTTCTATTCATCGGGTAATTTTTCTGTTATTCTGGTTTGTTTAATAAAGTTAAGTTTCATAGCCGTTTATTTATAACTCTTTTTCTGTTTTTTTTTTCAGTTATAGTTCTGCCTTTAATTCATCTTTGCCAAGTGATTTGTTACATTAAGCTTTTTAATTAGATACTATTTATAGGTATTCTTAATGCCCTCTATCGAAATTGTTGTTTAATAATTATTATTATTACTATTCTGTCATTCTCTTCACTTACATTGTTAGAATTTTCTGCTGATGATTATCGATTTTAATTATATTTTACTATTAAACCTTTTACATAAAATCATTATTATTAGGTACAACGGAGTAATATTATTACGGGATATGATGATGTTTTTAACAACGGTCCGTCGGTATTTCACCAGCGTGCTTGGAGATTGATGTGAGGTGGTGTGCGGCGGGGAGAAGAGCACCCGACAACGACGACGGAGACACAATTGCAGGTTCGCCTTCGTGGCGGCCAATAATCATCGACCCGACGCGAAACGGCGCGGCGGCACGTGGCCGCGGGCACGTGCGGCACGTATTTTATACTATTTTTTTTTTCAATTTTCACCGCAATCCGCTCGCGATGGCTTCCGTGGTGGCCGTTCTGGCCGCGGCGGCGGGTGAGCGAATGCACACACAAAGGACTTTCCTGTCAAGCGCGCGCGTGTGTGTGCGTGCGTACACGAAATAACTCGCCGATTTCATTACCGGCTGCGACCGCTTATTTATTATTATTATTACTATTTATTTATTTTTTCTTCCAAACGAAATACCCGCTCGCGTTTAATACTCGAGGGACTCGAACACCGCCGCTTAGGTAATTGGCCGGGGACGGTGCGCGTGCACAAAAACTAATGATGGTATACAACACGCACCGGGGGTCGGATATCATCATAATATCATATACATATATAGATGAATCAAACGCATCGTCCTCCTCGTCACCGTTTTATGTATACACGCGTTTTTATTATTAATATTAATATCAGTATTATTATATTACGTGATAATTGAAACGAGATGAAATCATTTGTGGTTTTTCCTTTTACTCTAGGGTTACAACACCCCACTGTGTATAGTGTATACTGGCTGACGGTGGTATGAGCTTGTGGTACACGCACCACACATTAAATAGGTATATATTATATAAATTAATAACATATTACGCATCATTGTCATAAGATGTAGCACATCATCTAATGATAGAAACCGTAGTAAAAAACATTTCACTTTCGGCTGTACTAGAGAAAGTTCCGCGTTTAGGGTATTCAATGCTAAAATTCAATCAATTTATATTCAATGATAAATCATTGTACCAATGCGAATACAGGGTTGCATTAATGGATGTTTTGAAGGGCCAATAGACCTCATAGCATACGTAAGAAAATGTCAATATTATTTACGTTGCTGAAATAACAGTAAACAAAATAGATTGTACCAATATATGAAAATTCTTTAATGTACATAGGACTATTTAGAAAGGGAGGTGAAACAGTTTGTTCACATTGGGAGAACAAAAGGTCCATTTCCCCAGAACCCCCACCTTCGAATTTTGAGTTGAAACCTACCAATCGTTTGTACCTGTTTGTATACGAGTAAAATCGTTAGTACCCAATAGTACCCCAAAGGTTTTCAAACCATCCTTACTTCAATTTTCTGGGTGCCGGGGAAGGGTAGAGCACGATTGCGTACGATTATTTTTTTTGGCAAAACGATTGCGTATGTTTGTAGATGGGTCAAAAGTACCATTAAAAAAAAATAAAAATAAACACTATTGCGTATGAAATTGTATGCATCGTTATCATTTTCATCGTATATAAAATAAATAATAATATAATATAATATATAATAATAATAATAATAATATAATAAATAAAATGAGTTTAACTAAATAAAAATGTAATAAGTAAATAATAAATAAATAAAATCGTCAATTATTATTTTGATAAAATTATCGTAAATAAATTTTTTTTTTAAATGCTTAAATTTGGATTCCTTTACATCTATAACCTACTACTTTTAAATATTGAATTACATTTTTATGGATTTTATACGCAACATAGTCCCTTATTGTATTTTGAATTCTGTTTAAGTCTTTTTTTTTCGAAATTTCTTTATTCTCCCTTTATTAACCGATTGTATAATCCTTCTGATTTGAATTTGAGTTTCATTCAATATTTGAATAATAACATGTGTTTGAGGATGAGCATTTTAAAATTGTACATTATAAGTCCTATGAAAACATTGAGGTATATTTGTGATACTAAAAATACTTGATAATTTGATTGCCAAAAAAATATAATCGTTTATTGAAAAATTATGATTTTGGACTTGAACCCTTTTTCCCAAACACCGTCCATATATACCTATTAATCTTATTCTACTACCCTATGGCCTTCACTGACGAATAAAGAACAAGGGCCTGTATGTTGTTACGTTTTCATTAGGTCTATGTTTGAAAAGTTTATAAATCCAATAATTATTGATAACGTCCTAATGACTTTAATAAGTTATACCAAAAATCTATAATTGAATATGCACACGACGAAAACATATTTATAATCAACAATAAATATGCATTAAATATAATAATAAAATACACCCCTAAACAAATGCCGCTGTGCTCCCGTCATACATATGCCACTGGGATAAAATAAGAAATCTGCAGCTGCTACTACGCTCTTAGTTGACTTAGTTGAGTGATAAAGGGGATAATCGGAAGTCAATCACCTCTGAGTATTTTAAGGGATGGTGAGTGGGTGGTTATAGGCCAATAGGCAATGGGTAATCATTATTTAGTACTAACTAGTATTTTAGAGTTTACTTCAAGAGATAGTATCTATGACAGTTAATGCTTTTATCAAATTTTGGGTGGGTGGGTGGAAGGTGGAACATTTGACTGAAGAACACCAAGTTTTCCACATCACTACAGCACTACTTCTATATATTCGTACTCACGTTTCTTTCATCTATTTTCCTAACTTACCGCCAAACCATGGCCGGATTGATGAGATGTTGAACAGTGTTCATAACTGATTACTGAAAATATGAACTCGTTTAATTTCAAATTTTGTTAATTTTGAATACGTTCGCGTTCCTATTAACACTATTTACCATTTTATAGTAAACATGTAACAGGCATATTAAGACTATATAGTATTAAAATATAAATACAATAATACAACCCATGCATAAGTGTTAGCTTACAATTTAAATGTACCTATGCGATTAATTCAAAATTTCTTGAAAAAGTCAGAAGGTTAGTGGTTATACATACACAAATAACGGGCGTTCAATATCAACAATTAAATACATTTAATAAAAGTTTAGAAGTTAAAATAATTCTATAAAACTGTAATATTAAAACCATTATATGGATATGTGTATTAGTTATATATTATTATACATGTTTTTGTTCTCGCTCGCGTTTGCGGTAGGAACGTACCTACTTATATTTATATATAAAACGTAATAATAATAATGCTTGCTTTTATAATATAGTACAAAATAATCTATCAAAGTTTGCTTCACAAAGAAAAACGCATGCTGCCGTCATCGTGCTCCGTATATTATATTATTATGCTCAGGGCAGTGACTTTATGGTGGTTTTTTTTCTTTTGAGGGAAAGAAAGGTGATTTCAGCGGGTAATGCTACTTTTTGGTATACACACATGCGCACTCGCGTATAATATATAAAGTAAGGTTATATCATAGGTATATACGACGTTTGATCCTCGGCCCCCGGGCGCTCATTCGAGTGTGCCGGGTGATGATGATGATCATCTCTTTCGGAGGATTTATGAGACGTCGACACAATCATCTGCGGGCGCGACCCCGCGAAAACGGTTCTTGGTGAAACATCGTCAAATAACCACCCTTCGGCCTTCACAACCTATACACGCACACACGCGAATACACACACACACACACTCACCTACATATCCCGCCGTGTACCATTAGGCTAATCGCAAGTGGTGTACCTATAGGCACCTACAGTGATTTCATTATAATATTAAATTATAATGATAAACACAATACACATGCACGATAATATTATATTGAATACACAACGAGGTTTCCGGATTCATCAATATTATAATATTGGTAGGTATACTGCAGTGTCGATATTTATTATGAAAAAGTCCGTATTTGTCCGATGGGAATGAAGAACGTAATGTTCTTAAACACGTGAACGCTACTGAATTATAAAAGCCGAGAATATTCTAAAAAACCGCAAAACAATTATGGTCCACCAGTTGGATCAGCTGGCTCTGTGGAAGGATTATTTCTGGGTTGGACGATAGTGTTTGCTGTACACTGTGTTGCAAATGATTTATGTATTCATGTGTTTAATACTTTTCTTTAAATCCTGAACATTTTTTACAGTTATAAATGTCTCGTATATAAGAGTAAAAAAGACGTATTCATGATCGCTATTAACTAATTAATAATAATAACTAAAAAATAAAGCATATAATTGTGTAAGTAATTTATGATAAAAAACGACACAATATTTATTTTATATATAATTTTTCTCTTGGATTTTTTCCGATTTATTCGCGCGTTTTTGAACATTTGCCTGTTTCGTAGGTTTTTTTTCAAACATTTAAAAAGACTGCCAAGGAACGCTTATTAATGTATTACATCGCAATATTAATCCATCATATAATGAAGCAAGTCTATTTAATCAATTCGACTTCAATGTGGTAAACAAGTACCGGCAGTTCACCCACTCGACCTTTTTTTCCTAACCATACAGTTTTCACTGCAGCTGAAAGTTCAGCTGCAGGAACTTTAGTATTTCAGATCATTGGTCAAAAATCTAATAATAACTTTAGAATACGACTTACAGCATAAATATAGTACCCACCACGTCGATGTCCAATCAAAGATTTTTTTATGTTGCTTAAAGATGGGTGTTTAAAATCAAGCAAGATTGCAAGTGGTGAGAACAATAACTGATGTCGTTCATTAATCAGTGTATAGATATTATTGCATAACAAACGAGTAAAATAGATTTAAAATTATCTATTAGATTATTAATATACCTATACTTAAAAAAAACCTTAATTTACCATAATGTATAACAATTATATAAGGCGGAGTGCTGTAACCAAGGATAAATTAATTTATTTTTACTGCATGTCTGTGTTAAAAACAGTTCACTTGTAAATAAATTACCAAATCAAATTTAAAATTGTACAACTATCGGCGTTACTCAGTTACTCTGATAATTTTTTATTGTTTTGATAGCTGCAGCTCTCAAGTCTCAACAGTTAACGTTCAATTGTACGAATTCTAGAAGCCGTGTCATAAAAATGACAACCTTACCTTGAGTTTCAAAATCCGCAATGTGGGGGGGGGGCGGATGTGTCGTACGTGGTTTATTTATTATAAAATAGAGCGCGGATTTTTATGCACTTAAAGGTATCGAATTATGCCATATAATATGCAGCTAAAATCATGAAAATATGCAGTTAAAATCATTAAAATATGTAAAAATATGCTGTCAAAATTATGAAAATATGTAAAAAAAATATGCAAACATTTTTATTCATTTAAAATTTACAGTAAAATGTATAATAATTAATTATTGAAATACTTAATTAAAAATATTAAGGGAATTTTCTGAAAACCTTAATTTATTTTTAAAATTTTATTCATTATTAAAATTAATAATTATATGCATTTCAAGTTTTTCTTCTGTGAAGCTCTGTCGTTTATCGGTTAACACATTTTTAAAGACTGAGAACGAACGTTCGACGTCAACCGAAGTTATTGTGACATATTTAAAGCAACTTAGTATTGTCGGGTCTTGATAAAGATCTTCGAGCTACCTAACCAGTAACCGATGTAACTCTGAGTGTCGAGTGGTATGTCGATAACTGACTGACACAACATTACTTTACGTCGTAATCGATTATTTATCTTATAAAGGTTTAAATAAATATATAGGTACATAGATTATTATTTAGTGACTATGGAATTTAGTTTTAATTTTTCTACTTGACAAAATATTATTTTATACATTTTTTTAAATTTTCGCTTCAATATGCAATAAATTTTGAATTTTGCCAAAATATGCAATAACCTTTAAATATGCAGAAATATACAAAAAAAAAATCACCATTCGCTTCAAATTATGATGATTCGTGGACATAACTGACAAAAATCCAAAAATATTAAAAGGAAAAAAATATGCAATTGCATAGAAATCCGCGCTCTAATTATAATATTGTCATTTGTCACCTGTGACGTGTGTTCGATCCTCGTACCTATATACAATTATTGTGATATCACAAGCGATGCTGCCACAGATAATATAAACCTGACCGTATCGTTATTATTTTTACGAATAATAATAATAATAATATACAACACGCCCACCGGTAGAGAATAATATTTTCCAAAAGGATAATATTGTTGTATATACGCAATCGACAGACCGCATAGTACATATAGCTACATCGATTGAACAGCATAATAACATTATATATATATACCTACAATACATACTCAAGTATTACAATATAAATACTCATCAAAATGGACCTTTTGTCGATATACGCTGGATAGGATCAACTCCACGTAATCGTTATTATTCATTACGATCGTATCGTTTCCTCATCTCCTCCTACTCCCGAACAACATGTCCAAACACGACGAATTACGACGTCAGAGTCCTTTCTGCGATGTGAGCTTGAATTACATAATTTATAATTGGCATTCGCCTCAAAGGAACGACTGAGTCGACTGACGGCCGAGGGCCTGGCAAGTTGGACGCCTGCCAGGAGCGCAAAATATGGAGTAGGAATGGGGGCGCAAAATTTGATATAATTAAATTTAAAATCTAGGAAGGGGGCGAAAGTTTTTATTTTACCAGGAGCGCCGCTATTGATCGGCCCAGTCCTGACTGAGAGGAATGAGCCTCGAGGCCGACAGAGCGATTCAAGGCATCTATCTAATGTGCAGTACCTAGATTTTTAATTAATTATCTATTTTTCTAAAGTGAATTTCAGTTGTATAATTCACGTTTATATTATATGACGTATCGGTGATAAATATTTTCATAATTTCTGTATTTTTTTTATTGTCCACAGCCGAATATTAGGTAGTCCTTGGCAAATTCTCAAAATTATGTCTTCAAAATCTACTCATGTTATTCTCTCTGCTATTTCTGGTTCAATTGTAAACACCTAATGCTAACACCTTTTTTTGGTTCATAGTTGACGTTAGATATTTTTTCATTCTTGTAACGTAGACTGATCGATGAAACAATATTCATTTTTGAGCTGTAATATTTGATCTTGGCAAAAAGTTATTATAATAATTTTATCCAACATAATATATTTATACATTTATTTATTTTTCGGTACAAATACGTGCCTGACTGTGTATATTAACATAATTTATAAGACCAATTATTTACATGTTTTAAATACACTTATTGTAGGATTTAGTACGCCATTTGGATGGAAATAACATAATTGTATATACAGTTAATATATTTTCGAGTCCGATCAACAACAAGTTTGTTTTCTATTATATGAAATAATTTACATTCGGTTTTTAATACACATTTTGATATTTTTTTTTTTACTTCTATAAGAGATTAATTTACCAACATCTAAAAACGATTAGTTTTGTCCGATTATTTAATACAAATTTTCTGGTACCTATATAATATATTATGTGGAATTAATTTTATAAATATTATATTACTATAATGATACGGTAAGATTGAAACGTTTTGCAATATTATAGGATAGCGGTTGTTCTCTTGCAGGCCTACAACAATATTTGTCACACATTATATTAAGCACTGTTTATATATTACAGAATATGACATGATGCGCAGACACGTTGTCGAGATGGATACTTAATATTGAATTTACGTATGTATATATTATATTGTATAATAAATTATGAACAATCCCCATTCGTAAATGTGCAGTCTCGTGCTTCCCTTGTACGTATATTATATATTATGCTCATCGTCGTTTCAGCAGTGGCTGCTATTGTATAATAATGATAATAATAACAATAATAATAATAATATGTTAAAAGGGTCTTTTTATTGTTATTTTTACTATATTTTTTTTTTGTCTCGCCACAAAAGACGGTAAAAAAGACGGAGAAAACCAGCGGTCGCGTGGTGATGAACACTTAACCGTACACTCACACATTATTTCGACGTTATATATATATATATATATATTATTATATAGTCTTACACACTCGATATCAGTTGATATATAATATATTATATTGCGGTCGCGGGTCTTGAGTGGTTTTCGGGCGTTACACATTTTTTGAACGACCCTCGAAATGCGCGTTCGGTGGCCCGTATAAACAGACCGCGACTGTATTATTGTACATTATTGTACGCACGTCGGATCGACGTGACGTTATCTCACTGGATACGCAACAGTAAAACATCGAAGAATGATATAGTAGGTAACCATGGGACAAAAAATAATGTACGATAAAAAATTGTTTCCATCACCTTTCCAAAGCGTACCAACCAATAACATATATTATTATTTTATACTGTACCTAATTCTATTGTTACACTTTAAAACTGTTATCTCTATAATAATTTGGCGCTGTTAATTATTGCTATAAATTATAAAAATATTTTTAATTTGCCAAGTTCCAAGGGATACAACGCCCTCAAGACCTGGCAAATAGGCCAATATGATACGTAAGACAATCCCCGGCTAATTGACGAGACTGCAACATAATTTCGCCTGGCTCCAAACCATTTGAATCTAACCTGCAGATGAACAATCAAATGTTGCTTACCAACCTCAATCGGTTTAATGAGAGCCACCTATCCAGGGCCGGCTCAAGCGAAAATAGTGCACTAGGTTAAACCTAATTTTTCCACCTTTAAAAAAAAAAATTGAGCTCTAATTTAAACTTAGCCCCTCCCCCTATTTTTTTTTTTTAGTAAAAATATTATTTTCACCTACATGAAAAATAGTTTTATTTATATTTTTAATTTTAAAGTTTAAAGAAGTAACAGTAGTTAGGACGGGACACTATCGGGATATTTTTATATATTTTTTAATTTAATGTCATATATTTTGTACAATTGTACAGTTATATAATTGATTATAATTTCATTATAGGTACCTACACATATTTAGATTTTAAGAATTTATAATATAATCATATATTTATTGCTTTTTAAAATATTTTTCACTTTTAACCTTACAAATTATTAAAGCTTTATAATAATCTTAAAAATTAAACGAATTATTATAATAATAATATTGATAAAATAAAATAAAACAAACTTAATTTTATTTAAAATTGACTTTTCTTGTTTTTAATGAAGCAAAGCTTTGTATCCATGTCAGCAATTTCGCTTTCCATAGAGAGAGTGGCTAATCCTACTAATTAGTCTTGAGATAGATTTGATCGCAAATAATTTTTTAATATTTTAAGTTTTGAGAAACTCCTCTCGGCTGTTGCAGCAATTGCAGGTAAAGTCAATAGAATTCTTAGTATCACATAAGTATTAAGGTAAAGTTCTATATTTTATAAAAACATTTGGCAGTTAAAAAAATTTAATGTTAAAAAATATTATAAGTAACCCAAATGTTACATATTACGTATAGTTTTTAATTGTTAATAAAAAAAAATCCTATTCTTTAAACAGAATGTTAAATTGAAAAGAAAATTGTACTTAGTTACCTATTTAAATTTAAAAGTTGATTTAAATAATGAAAAAATTAAAATTGATGGACATCAGGATATATCTAGTTAAATCACTTTAATATATTACTTGGTAATAGGAATTATATTTTCTAACAATAAATAAGTTTAGTAAGTTTAAAATATGTAAGAAATTAAAATATAATATAAACCTACCCCTTGTGGGTAGGGGGCAAAATATAATAAATATTTACTAGATATTGTGTATAAAAATATAATGGTGGTGGCATTGGTGGAAATTAAGTGGGGCTTAGCCACCCCAAAAGTCCGTCAAGATTCCTCCAAAAGTCATACAGATATTGTGAATTTGTGATATAGATTCATTTGAAAACTAGTATAGCCCTCCAATATTTTCAATGAATTTCCGCCTATGGAAAAAATCTACCAATAAAAAATAATACATTTTTACATGTAAATAATACTACATGCATTACAGTGTCCTTATAGTTTTTTTTAAATTGGGGTAAACGTATCAAATTAGTACAGGTATTGTTCATTTTATAATGTGTATAACATTATAGGTAGGCGTATGTAACTACGCCAATAAAATATTTTAAAGACTTATTTGTAATAACGTGAAACGTTTATAATATTTAAGCATAATGCTACAAAAATGTGTTCTTATATATACAATAACTATTAAAGCTTAAACGTGGGGACGACAATCCATAGCCGACATCACACCAATATTGAATTTCGGAGAAGGGCCATTTCCCCTTGTATCCCTCCTAAAATTACGCCCAAGGATATACGTGTGTACTTATAACTATACTTTACAGTTAACAATATAATAATTTGCATGTGCATAATTATTGAATACCTGAAGGTTTTAGTAATATTGTGGTTTTATCACTTTTTCATACGTATTATACGACTTCTCTCTCTCTCCCCTCCTTCCCACTAGATCAATCACTCTCTCTCTCTGTCTCTCTCTCTCTTTGTACATAAATGTCAATAATTGTTTTTCATGGCTCGTAAAATCTATCACGTATTATCCGCCAATTGCATGTGGTTAATATAATACGCCACTACGATACCTACTATACTAAAATATAATATATAGGTAATATACATTTATAATCCAAAAAGAACTGCGTTTTATTTAACGATCGATTTCTGTTCAATTAATAGGTATATACCTAGGTACAGTTGCTAGCTTGGGATTGTATACAGTTATAGAAACCGGAAACATAATATAATAAAATTATAAAACCATACCACAGGAACTCACAATTGATTGTAGGGTGGGGAAGTGGGATCAATTGTCTCGCTTTGAATTAATAAAGCGAGATTGTGCGAATGTATTTTTGTTAAATGATTAAATCGAATTCTCATTCATTGAGAGTAATTTTTAAAAAAATTGAAAACCCCGCTTTACAATAAAAATTAATTGGTATTGTTTGTATATAACTTACTATTACAAAAAGTTCCTGTTTTGAAAACTGATGAGTGATGACAAACAAAACTAAAAAATTAACACATTAAATCAGAATTACCATTAAATACATTCTCACGTTTTTAAAGACTACTTAAAAATATGTAGGTACAAAGCGGATGAATTGTGTTTATTTTCTACTGTGAAGAGTAAGAATGCAATGGTTTATAAGATAAGTTTTCTTTTCTTTAGAATCAAAATTATTAACTTTTTCCATTGACCATAATATATACCTTATCATAAACGTCTCGAATTTATACACCAGAAATTAATTCTATGATTGTTGATAAATTAATAATACATCGAAACACTATATATATTTCATGCGTGTACAAACCTATAGTTATATCAAAATCTGTAATTAAAACTCGACTATAGGCAGTTAACGCTAGAAAGAATCGTGTTTTTAATAAAATCGCCTAAAATTTTCATACATGACACATACATACATAAATGTAAAATTTGGAATTGATAGACCAACTATATAACATAACAATGAAAAAAACCCATATCGTCGTTTCCACTTAACTATATAACAATAGCTATAGGTACATACAATACTGTATAAGGCACATGTGCCTTGGCATTAAACACTTTATATTTACCTGAATCAAAAAGACTGTTTTGAACTTTTTCCACAAACACAATTTGGCAAAACTATGTTACATCGTTATAGCATAGTTTTTGAAAAGCTTGCTAAGTGGTTTTTCGAACGTTTAGTACAGAACATGCATTTCGTTTATATACTTGGCAGGCGGTATTAATTCGGGTACGTCTCGCCGTGTATATAACATATATCCTATTCTATAGGAGAATAAGCGTTTCCCGTCGGGATTATGATTGTCCTCATCGTAAGTTGTATTCAACCCCTGAAAAATCATTCAAGGCCGGCTCATTAGCTCGCAAAATATAATGGCCTCTCGCACAAAGGGTCGATTTATGATAAGAGGTAGGTAGGTACCTACCTACGGCAAACGATGAAAAGTTAAAAGATATATTATTAACACACATCGCCTGTCTGTCCTACATATATTTATATATTATTATTTACCATGATACGTGCGCACGTGACGCACTCATTGTCGGAATATAATGTACAAACGTTAAGTCGTTAAGTGATTTAAACGCCATCGCCGCCCGACATCGCTCGCGAGCATAATATACATTATTATCATCATCGCAAACGGGTCATAATAGTAATAATAATAATAATAATAATAATACAATATAGGTATCCGTATTTTAAATTGGCAGCGGATTCACCATCACTCGATTTTAATGATTACCTCTCCTCTATCCACGCAGTACCTAACCAACGTACACATAAAAGAGGGCCGCCGAAGAGCCGTTTGTTATCCGTATAATATATACACGGACCGACCACCCCCGGGTCCCCGTCAGTCGTCACGCGCAAGCGCACGTGCCTCAAAACGGGCGTAGGTGCATCACAACAATATAACAATAATATCATAAACACAACGCGATAATGTTTTAATGACGAACGCTTCGAGGCAGCAGGTAGTAGTGGTGGTAAGTATAGTATATATAGGTTAGGTATATACTATTACCTACCCACGCCCCTGCACCGACTGTGCCGATTTTGTATTTTTTTTTTTTTTTTTTAGTCGTTTAAACATTATAATACTGTCTACGTGTATAATAGTGCACGTACACACACTCGCGCGAGCACCAATAGCAGTATTGCACGTAGTAATTTATAATAATATGCATTGATAACATTTCGTTTTTCGCGTCTAATTGGCCCCGCGCACTCGAGAAGATTGCATTACGCCGATAACGATGACTGTGACTGTGACGACGACGACGACGACGACGACGATGGGGAGATTCGCCGGCCTCCCTCGTACACACACACAATTATATAAATGATATTATACATAATATGCATACACATTATACACACTCTTTGTGTATATAGTGTATATATGGATAAACAGTGCATATGCATAGTATATTATATACACCGCCAGCACGATATATACATATATATGTATATATATTAATATCATACACAGTAAACGGATAATCTTCTACTGCTGTGACGATGACGACGAACTGAGGGCAACTGCAGCAGCGAAAAAAAAAATGTTCTCGACTATACGTTAATATATAATAATCAGATTTTGTGCGCCCACGCTTCGTCGCCGGTTTTAATGCACAGTCAAACGGGGAACGACCCAGTCGTCGTCTTTGGCACAGTTCCACAACAACAGCAACAATAATAATAAAATTAATGATGGTATGGCAGGCGGCGTACATCGCAAAACATAATAACATCACAACACAATGTGACCGAAAGTCGTTCAGTTGCAATACCGTCATCGAGTAATAAGTGATTAAAATGCATGTAAGTGCACCTGCAGCGAAAATCAGACGCGAAATGTGCATCATATAGCCAGCTAAGCCATATACGTAGTACATTGCCGTGTTGCTATAATTGCAGTAATAGGGTGCTCGCGGTCCAGATGGGTGGCCGGTACGGTTGTGTGCTGACTATTATCTGTATAGCGGGCAACGGTCGTGATTTTTATCCGAAGCGATTTAATTAGTCTAATGCACAAGCGACATCGGTTTTAAGCACTGAAAACAATCATTATAATGTATAGGTAATATATTATATGAGCAAAGACTGCTGAAAATGTTTTATACATATTATTCTTATCCATAGCAAATTGTATACCTAATGGAATACGAATATGCACATGGGTTACATATATATATGATGAAAAAGATTGTTTCGCGAGTGAAAAAAACGTTACTTAAAAGGGTACCTATATATTATTTATTATGCTGGGATTTCGATGCATTTTGCATTGTTTTCCGGTAGCTACGAGTACTCGATGCCTGTTGTGTAACGTACGTTTCATGTACATTTTAATCAAAACACAAAGTTTTTATTTTGAATTTTTTTATACTAGGTATTTAAATTGTAAGGTATTTTTCTTTTTAAAGAGCATTTTCGGAGATTTTGGAGATTTTGAACACATAATTTGAATTTGAAATATCAAAATTATTAAACATTCAAACATTTTAGTACATAATTCAGAATTGTCGGGCTTTAGTGCATTTTTGGGGGGAGGGAGAAGGGGCATTTAACAGTCATTCTTAAATTCATATTAATTATATAACTGACAAAATTTGATTTATTAAAAAGTTGACTGCCTGTGTGCATCATACATTATTTAAAGGTCAAACTTTCAATGTCATCCCCCTTATATTTGACTTTTACTTGCCAATTTTGTATTGAGTATCATACATATTATATAAAATATATATATATATGTATTGTTATAATGGTTGATAATCAACCATTTTTGATATATATATATATATAAATGGAGACATGCCAGATACTCTAGCAAAAATCGGAGTATCTTAATAATATGTAATACTCAATCCGAGTTCATAAAATGACTGAAGCATTTTTGAAGAAATCAGTGAAGTTGGTAGGGTCGTCAACTTGATAAAAACAATAAATAGATGGATATATTTAAATAAAAACTGCAAATTAGCGCAAGTTCTGTATTGTACCTCTCAAACTTTGCTCAGGCTCGATAAATCTTAGATAAAAGAACCCAATAAGTATTATTAATTTACCAGTGACACTTTTGTTTAGTTTATACACCTATCTATCTGGTGAAATTATACAGTATATTTTATGTTATGGGATTCGAATCATTGAACAAATACATTATCTTTTATAATTAACTTATTGCAATGTAGGTAGCACTTTAACATTGTAAATTAATGACATTTATTTTAGTGAGAAAGTGCAAAATGCATCACACATATTGCATAGTTTATAATTTTACCTGCCTCTTTGTCATTATATGTTTATAACGAAACTTCAATAATCCGATTAGAAACCACCGAGTTTAGTGAGTTACCTATTATTAATATGGTTAGTGCTTATTTGTATGACAAATTTATTTTATTTCGTTGTTCGTAATTAAATAATAATCAGAACCGTCTCAAGTATTTAAACACAACACTATAAATGATTATGTAGTGAAACATTGTTAATATTACCACCCTTATGGCCTTATTATATTATTATCCTGCAAAGATTTTGTCTCAATTTTTTTCTCCATTAATTTATAAATCATAATAAAATATTAACATATGGTCATGCGGAAAGAAAAACTTATTGTTTTTTAACTTATCAATACGTATAAATAGTAAGAAATATAAACGTATAAATAACTTTTGTCTTTCTACAGGAGGTCTTCTTAATATTATAACAACGATTTATAAATTATAATCTTGGTACGACAGAGTTCGAATAGGTGTCTTGAATAATATTGCTGTGATTAAAATATATACATAAGTCTCACTAATTTAACTTAATTAATATACCTATACCTATCATAGTGAAATAAGGTATTTCACTATGATATTATATTCTACGAAATGTCAAAACTTTCTGCAGATATAAAAATAATAATCTACGATATGAATAAAAACTGATTCAACTTTGAACATCACCCCACTCGTACACTTTCGAGTCTTCGTGTCAGTAGATAATTATGTGTATGGTTGTATTTTGCACATTAAAAGTTTTCACGATATTTCCATGATCATCACAATTCACACCACATGATTTGACGCACGTGTTAAAATTTATATATTCATGAGTGAAGTAAACGAATACGTCATCTGAACACACTGAAAATTTATTAATAATATATAACAACGAATAATAACAGGCAAAACCATTGAACAAAATATTATTCAAAATAAGATGGACAATAGACGCATACGCACATTTATTTTCCCAGAAGTATAAATGTTATTATTTGAATTTAATCCGATTAAAGTCATGCTTTACGCGTATATAACTAACATACCTACATAATACGTAGATACAATTGTATATGATTTATAGGAATTCAATCGATAATATGATTTATTGGAAAATTCACAAATGCACAAAATTACAATGTATACACCTATATAGTATTGTAAGATATGTTCATTGCGTTTGAATTTCAATTTGTTTATCCGAAGAGTCGTCACACGAAACTGTTGTGTAGAATCTCACTCTCAAGATCAATAGCCAATAAATAAAATAATTATTGTGTTCATCATTTCTCTGCGAATCTAATAAATAATGAAAGTCATTTTTTATAACTGCGGACGAGCATTATACACGTCTAAAACTGTCCCTTTTTTAAAGCTCGGCCGCACTGCAGATAAAGTAAACCAGCAAAAAAGCCAAGTCCGCGGTGCAGAATCGTTCAAAAGCAACGGTTCTAATTTTCTCGGGTCGATCGATTCCCTTATCCGACAAGAGCTGCGCTGTATAATATGACTTTAACGTGTAGGGCTGCAGAAGAGTCTCCAACCTATACGGCCTATTTTATAAAATTTTGAAGCGCGGCCGACAAGCTGTGTGATGTTTACATCTTGAAGACATAGAACTCCGAGATCCTATATAGTTACCTATATTATTTTAAATCCAAGTTGTTTTGTGTGAACATTATTATATTAACTTAATGAAAATAAAATAATATTGGTCATTTGTAAAATTTTGGTGATGCGCCTAAAACAATAAATTGATGATTTAAACGATTCTTTTTTTATTTCAATCGCATTACACCTCTAAGCCTCCCCAAACGAGGTGAACCCGAATTGTAAGATTATGCAGTGGATTCTATCCAATTTAAAAATAATGTTAGAATCCTCTTGTGTATCTTGTGTATATGCAGGTATTGCACAAGCATCAATAATATTATATAATATTATATAGTTATAACTATTTAAACATGCGCAATATACAAAGTTATCGAAATCGCCAATTATCGCTTGAGTTTACTCGTCGATATATATATTTTGTCTTATATCATTGTTTATTATATATTTTAACCGGCGTGCGTATAATCGACGGATTAACGGTGCGAAAACCTAAAAACAACAACAAAAAATAAATAAATATTATAACGATAATAACAAACGAACTGTATAAGTATATAAAAGTTTTCATTCGAAAATGGCCACGTTCGTTATAGACATTACCATCGGTAGTCGCCCTCCGGTGTCGCCTCGATATAATATAATAGATAGTTATATATAGATAGATAGAAATTATATAATGTACTTAGCGCGGCAAACGAAAGTATTTACAAACAACCGACGAGCCGGATAATTTCATCATCCGTCGTCGTCGCTCCGTCCGACAACCGGCGACATTATACAGAAAGAGGGCCCGTGATGGTAGTATATAAAATAATGATAATATTATAACGATATTTAGCCCGTGCTAATGTGCAAATCCGATAAGTCTAAGAACCGTGATCATCGATGGGGAGGGTCGATGGGTGCAAGTGAATCGGAATAACTGTATTGCCCTGAACGGCGGTGGCGCCGAATCGATGACCCCGTCATAATTTACCGTTACACGATGACAGTTCCATACAACGAAGTTGTCTGGAGAACACAAAAAAAAAAAAAAAACTCAAAATATAGAGAAAAATTGTGTTAAATATAATTTTCACGTGATTCACAATGAAGGTCATGGTTCTCAGAAATACATAATTCGTTAAATGGAAGAGTTCGTTGCATGGAAAGTTTCACTGTTTAATATTATGTTATACTCACGCTATATATATGTACAAGAAATATATACAATATTATATTTTTAGACGGCTTATGTTAAAAAAAAAAAAAAATGGAAGACATCATGGTACAGAATAGGATCTAACGGAAAGCCGTTTCCGACTTATGATAATAAAATATTATGTTTGAGTGAAAACGCAACACATATTCAATGCCATATATTACGTATGTCCGATCTGTATATTGTATATATACGTATTGTAGTGTAATATTAGTATTTATATTATATATATATAAACTTTATCACACATTAATACATCATACAATATATACACATGTTTAGTCTTTGACACGCATCACAATGACGATGGCCTAAACGACTGAACTTTACCATATAACAATATACACTAATGTACATCAGTGCTTGAATTGAAAATTATAAAGTGGAGGAGCTCAATTCAACAATTTAAAAACTGCGTTCCAAGTGAAAAATTGTTTAACATAGATCCATTGGGGGCTTTACCCCCCCCCCCCCACACAATCCCTCCAATTCCTTAATTTTGAATAATACATTTCAAGTTAGTTATAACACTTTAGATTTTTTATACTTCGAGTACAATATATTGAATGTAACATGTAAGTGAACATATAGATTTATATTTTATATTCAACTCATTTTTCAATATTTTTTCTAAATTTATTTCATTTCATACATTCAGTTACTTAAAAATGTTATCCTTTAATATTATTATTATTCCCATTTTGATAGCAATAACACCTACACGTTTAAGTAGGAAAAAATATTTATAATTCTCAGTGATAATATCTTAATTTGTGGTTCAGATGCATAATTATGTCAACAATTTGTCAACACTAGTCCACAGGGGTGTCCACAGAGATAATATAAGAATTTATTGTAAACTAAAAACTAGAATTTGAATTCTAGGAAGAGATAGGAAATTTTTTTTGGTTTAAAAAAATTTTAAATTCATTATTTAAATCTCTTCCACATTTTAACAAAAATTATTTCTGGCATTGGTTTGTATCGTCTCCAAGTCCAAGCAAGGGTAGTTTTTGAGAAACCACAAGAGGGAAGGCCGAAAATATTTTCCGTGTACTTACAATTTACATTCACATCCCATTTATTTTTTCCTACTGCTTTCATATTTTTACACGGACAAAAGGGGGGGGCACCTATCCCCCGGTAAAACTGCCATTGCGTACAAGTTAAAAAAAAATAGTAGGGGAATTTCACCTCCCCCCACCAATTTGAGCACTGGTTGTACATATCATAATCGTGTGTCTGCAAAAACAGGAAACGCTCTACAACTCGCGGTCACCCACGTTACTCAGTACCTATACCTTATACATTTTTTTTTTAAAATTCTTTCTACGGGAGATCGATGAAAAAATAATCTAATTGAATGTTCCGCAAACAAAATTCAAAAATAAGTATAGGGAACTGACTACTCTGTTATATAGGTAATTTAATTTTGCAGTGTACCTACTCAATTTTCTCGAACATAAGACCTACGTATAATAGTTGAAGTATACATATTTTATTTTTCGTTTGTGTTTAAAAGGTAAGTTTTTTTTTTAAGTATTTTATTATTTATGACATTTTAATGGTTTACATTCTAGTAAATAAATAAAAAAAATAACATTCTAAGACCGAAATGCCATCGTGAGCCGTTATTAATTATTCATGTCGTCGGAATAGCGACTGCGGCGATGTTGGCGTGTCTTCGTATTTTCCGGCGGAATGATTCGACGACTTTCAAAATAATCTGTTCATGACCTTTAATAGGTGCATACATATAGGTTAGTTAACCTACAACTGTTGAATTGTTTCTATATTTTTTAAATAATTTCCACGACTTTATTAGCGCGTGGTCCCAAACACGGTGAAACAGTCTAGACTGTCTAGAGGCATACCCGAAGTAGGCGCGTGACCATGTGTATTATTAACAGACAATAATAATGTGTTATGTACAGTTCGGGTGATGATCGGATTGAAAATAACTGCTGCGGAGATGATGGAGCAGAAAAATTCATCATCACTTTTCGAACGACAGCGGAGTGAAATCAATTGATATAATTGTATTAATTAAAAATGTATTTTATCGTATTCTCATTAACAATAAACGTTTAAAACTTTTTTTATGAATATTATATTGAATTCAATACTGTTGAAAACTAATTTTATTTTTTAGTTATATTGTAAGTTTATAAAAAGAATAATTTCTTTTATACTGAATTTGATAATATTTAATTAAAAATATTTCATAAAATCTTTTATAGGCTCCAAACGCTTGATACACAATTTCAATTCGAACGGCAGGAGTAAGTTTTTAAGTTATCTGATTGGAAAATAACCGAACGTCCTGAAGATTTAGTTTTCGCTACACCGACTTAATATTTACGTTCAAAAAAAAAAAAAATTATTATATTTGACCGCAATAAGACTGAATAAGCGGAACCAAATTCATAATATTTGTAATTTATTCATTAATTTATTTCCGTTATCAATCATAATTATTATTCGTTATTTCTTCTCAGGTGTGTTTATTTTAATGGTTATCGGTCTTTAAGTACTTTATGTGACACGTATTATGCATGATGGTATGCATTTGATATAAGCCACAATATTATCACATCGCGCTAGAGCATTCGATCGCTCACAGCTGTACACGCCAAAGTTTAGTTGTCGAAAACTTTTAGAACGCGAAGCGAAGCACAATTTTATTTCAGTTTGTCGTTGGAGTTTTTTCGTTTAATTTTTTTCTCCCCCTCTCGGGCTGCCTCTCCGCCACGGAAACCCTTCAGCCAGTCCCTTCCACCTGCTCCATCCGGTCCCCTCTCAACTCGCCACCCCGCCCGGCCAATCGCTATATTCGACAGGCGCACGCGCACACGCCAGATCCGTTCGACCCGCACCTATATAAGCGGCTCGCTGTTTTTCACGAAAATATACATTTTGGCGCCACCGTCGTTGCTCTTCCGCCGCGGGCCTTGTATGTATATAATATTTTTGTGTACGTACATATGTGTGTGTGTGTGTGTGTGTTATGAAAGCGCCAAACTTTCGGTCCGTACGCGCGCACGCCCCCTCGACCTTACCGCCCTTACCGCGCCACTCCGCTCGACCACTCTAAGTCCTCCCCCCCACCGCCGCGATCGCCTCCACCACCACACGGCACTATCGCGCCACCGACAGACCAACCGCCCCACACCTCCACCGCCACCGCGCCGCAATAGCCTCCAGCATCCATCACTCGCGACACTGCACGCCTATATACATCCGCCTCCACCCGCCGTGTGGCTAAATCCGCCCCGCCAGCAGCCGCGCACGGCCACCATCGTACTCGCACGCACACACACACACACACACACACACACACACACACACACACACACACTCGGTACACACTATATATATATATATCCTATATACATTTCCTCCGCTTCCGGTGCAATGCCGTTTTTGCCCGACCACGGCCTGTGTACACATTATTATTATATACATGTTATTGCAGAGTAGTGCGCGTGCGCGCGCGTGTGTAAAACGCCGGCGGACGGGTGGCTCGACGGGCGAGTGGGCGCGAGCGATCGGCGGCGGCGGCGGAGAAGGGTGACCGCCGCGTTATCGAATAAACACTGTGGTGCGGCTTAAAATCTGCGACGTGTTTTGTGTGTGTGTGTGTGTGTGTATGTTTCGTGTCGGTGCACACGCGCGTGTTTTGCGCGCTCACTGGTGTGCGTGTGCGTACGCGCGTGTGTGAAAACGCTCAGCTGCCGTTGCCGTGATGATGTGATGTCTGATGTGCCGTCACGCGATTTCAAAGTTGACGGAGCGCGGCGGCGCGATTAATTAATCGCGCGCCAGAGGGTCGGGGCGGCGGAGCGCGCGCGTCATTCCGCCGTCTCGGCCGAGATTAATAATCACAATGTAATAATATTATGATCGTTGCTTGGAAAAAGTGTCCGTCGCCGCGACGTCTGATCGCAAAAATGGAACCGAACCGAAGTCGTGATAAGCCGCGAGCCCTTATCGTGTTTATCATACAATAATCTCGTCGTCGTGATCCAAACGTAGATACCTAGTAAAATAATGGATAGGCCATTCCGATATGTTAACTATACACAGGGGATCGTGTGCCGGAATGTGGATGAGAGATAGACTTCTTTTATATAGTGCCCTCACTTTAGTAAGGGGTATTATATCATATATTTTATTTCATAATACTGATATTATATCTATCTGCTATGATAATAAATAAACAAGTACCTAATTTCTATTATGATAGCGATTTTGATATTTTGATAATTTATAAAACCCCTTGTGTGCCCTCAAAGTAAAATAATGTTCATCCCCGTGCGATAAGGCCATTATTTTATTGTCTATGGATCCAAAGACCCATATAATATATATATGGTGCCATGACAATTTTTTCATGTAAAGTCTCCTCCACGCCAATCACTGCAATGTTCGACGTTGACGAGGACGACACATATTCGACACTTCATCAAAATATTATTGTTTAGTATAATAATATAATATAATATTTGGGTCTTATTTGGGTACAATATAGTCTGTATTATATTAAAAGTCGTTTGAACGCGCTAAACTCAGGAACTACTGGTTTGAATTTAAAAATTAGTTTTTTGTTGGTTTGTCCATTTATCAATAGGCTATATAACATTTTTAAAAAGTCCACAGGTTATAGGTTAGCCGGAACTTAAGAATTTATAAAAAAATATCATAATTTTAAAATAACTAGGCAACGAAAATAATACGACGTATTCGTATTAATTTGTATTATTGTTTTTATTTGAGTTGTATTATTGTTGTATGTATTAAAACTGCATAAACAGTCTACAACAAAATGGTGCTACTAAATCCAAAACTATATCATGTATGCAGTTTTATGCCTTTAGACTCATAGCGAGAACAGATGACTTTAACAGCTTACATTATTTCAAAGGATTATTCAACTAATATTGTGTTTATATGGCGGCAAAAATGATATCTTATAGGCTTAATTTCGTCAAAAGAATTAAAAAAAAAAAAATAGAGGACAAAATAAAAAAATTCATTTAAAAGATGATGTGACTATTGAAGGCAATATAGACGCTTCTAACACTTGCCATCATATTACATTGCCATTATCGTTTATAGGATCACCAATAAGACACATGAACGAAAAAAGTCAAGATTTCATAGCATATGCGTCAGAAAGTTTGGAAGACCTGCAAACCCTTATCATTACATTCACCTAGCTGCAACTCCACAAACTAACACAATGGTTAGAAATACAAATTTAACTATTATTAGGTACCTGATCAAAATCTATCTTACGATAGACGATAAAGTATGATTATACAATTTAGTATGGACGAATAAGATATTAGCAATTTGTTGTTAGGTATAATACCTACCAAGTTTAAAAATTGTTTCACCTTTACAAAGCTAAAAATTCGAGAAAATATTATTATTGGATATATCTTTAGTTCTGAAAGATTAAGATAGGGTAAATTCACTGGAATTTGTCACGGGAAGTCTTGAACAAGACTAGCTGAGTATTAGACGACGAAATTATAATCATATAGCGTTGGTATTTTTAACGGGCAACGAAGTGCACATCAGAGTTCAGCTAGTATATGATATAATTATATTATTATTATTGCGTGTAATATAATACAATATACGTACGGCATGTATTATAATGTTATGCAAATTGTTTTGCCGGTTTAAACTATACCTACCGCCGCGTGCAAAGTTTTATAACTCGGATATATAATAATTTAAAATAATATTTTATTATAATACGAGCACGTGCGCACTAAAGACCCGTGCATGGAGATTCGTCGCAGGCTGCAGATATTCACCCACATTATTTCCCTACAATAATGGCTTTCAGATTCTGATTTTTGGAATTTTTAAAAACCGTAAAAGCCGACTTAAACCAACTTAAGGTCGTTGAAAACCATATTTTCAAACACTTGCGTAATTTATATGCCATTATTAAAGCGTATCCTGTCATCTATACATGCGATGAACATTTATTTTTAACTTGGTGATTTTTTTTTTCAAAGCAAATTACCATTTTTTTTCTGTTTATTTAAAGCATATGGCTTTTTTTTTCAACGTTTCGATGACAATACAAAATGAATAAATCTTCGAATACTATATTTCTTTTCCTGCCTATAAGGTCGGGGATTTTTATTCCATATTTTATTCGGTATTCTATTCTATATCGTATAAATGTATATAAACCAATTGCACAAATCTACCCTTGTACCTAATATAATATATTATATATACGAGTATCACTGAAGAGAGTAATATATAATCATATTATAATACGACTTATCCACCGCGTAAAGTTAACTTCTTAAAGTTAGTATTTTATCCGTCTACAGTCGTTATGTAAGTATATAATGCATATAAATATTATACAATGTATATATATATATAGGCACATCGTATGTGTGTAGTAGTTGTGTATATATCATTATCACACGATATTAATGTAAGTAAACCTGCAAGGGCGTATTTAAAAAGCGTGTCGGACGCGTGTAAGGGGATGATGACTGGAATTTGTTTAAGTTGACAACTGCACGATGGTTGTAATATACATATATATATATTTATTTATTTATTAAATATACCCACAAAAACACGCGATAACGCAGATAACCATACTACGTAATGCGCAATAACATGTGCACTAATACAACACATTACTACAAATGACCATTTATTCTGAACTATAACGTCTTTGTGAATTTGTGACTCAAGTTGTGAAATAGACACCCAAACAACGCGTCTCCTATACGGATATTATAAAATAATATGCAATATGGCAATATATAGGTATCTTGTCAGCTCTATATCAACAAGAATTTCGTCGATCTAACTCAGAATTTTATCTTTATGAATGTGATTTTTTTTTTTTAAACTAGAATTTATTTAAAAAATATATATATGCCTATATATATTATAATACTGAAATATTTCATGGAATGTTTCGCAAATTTGGATATTGTGAAACTTTCAAACACTATATGTAATGATGGTTCAGTAACAATTTATTGTTATTATATTTAAAACCATGAGTACCTACTCTACTTATCTTAATAATTTAATACACAGTTTACCTAATAAAAAGTAGTGTGGTGAAAGAAATAAAACAATATAGGTAAAAATAATTTGTTTAAGATTTTCATTGTTTGTTCTCAAAAAGCATGGTTTGATATCATAGTAATCATCACACTTATAGACTATAAATATAAGTTACATATAATGAATATTATCCAGCACACAATGCTCCGCTCCAGAAGACAAAATAATAATGATGGTGTCAATTGTCAATCTGAAACCTTATTAAATTCGAAAAATATCTCATATCGCATTTCAAAAACAATTCTGATAGTATACTACATAATAGATGACGGCCGTTTTTCGGTCGTCGTCACTTGATTATTGTAATAATTATATAAATTAAATCATAACAATCTACTTACAAGAGCCATCACCAATAAGAGGTGCAATATACACACACCTCACATAATATTATATACATCTAATAAAGCATGGCATAACTTTTCTCGCCACTCGCGCATGCGCCGCCGCAGGGCAGAATATAACTGCGTGGATATAATAATATATAATATTATATATTTACATAACGATGCACTATAATGCACGCGCGCGCACGTCTTATTTGCACACGTATTATAGTCAGTGGCGGCGGCGAGGGTGTCGGCTCGGCCGTGTTTATTTGTTTAGCTAACGGCGGCGGCGGTGGCTGAGGCAGTGGCAACTGATTCCATTTGTTCTGGTTAATTGAACGCGAGCAGCGGCGTCAGTGGGCGAGTAACACCACTCTCGGACGCCGGCGGCGGCGGAGAGGAGAAAAGTGCTCTCTCTGTCGGGCGGGTGGGAGCGGGGGGGGAGGGGAATAGAGCGGAAAAAAACGTCAGCACGTGTTGTTTACAACACGCGCGCAGAGTGCTAACCGATGTCGGACCGACCGACGATGTCGTGTGCGAGATCGGAGCGGGCCCGCTGGACCCCAAAATTTCGCTGGCGACGACGACACTGAATAAACATCATATATTATACAAACCTACTAAAAACAACTGTGGCCATGTATATATATATATATATATATATATATACATAATATTATATAAACATTGTGACGCCACTGCCAACGCGCACCCTATATGTATGTATATATTTATGTACGTGTACATGTGGGTGTGGTATATATATATATATATATATATATATACATATATAATATATGTATGTATGTATTTATTATGTGCACGATTGTTGTTGGTTGTTTTACTGTGCCGCCGCCGCAGGGAGACGAAATGATATTATATACACATTGAAATGTACCGATCACTTTTTAATGGTTTTTTTTTTTTTTTTAACATCGCGTATTATTCGGTACACATAATATTATTTTATGATGTGCTTGTATTGCCGACATGGGAGCGGCGGAGGGAAGGGGTAAGGCAAAATCTTTTCATTGAAAAAAAAAATGTATATGTTTTATTCCTTATATACCCTGATCAATTTAAATCGTAAGGTTAGAGCAGTTATTTTTAATGTTTGCCTAACCCTTTCTATTTTTCCCAATATTCAAACACTAACTATTCCGTGTCATAGATCGTGATTTGCAGTATAAGAAAGTTGCATCCGAACAACATTATACGATGAAGCAGGTTGTGAATTGTGGCTAGTTTTTTCGACTCAGCGAACTCGCTTTTTTTTAACCACCTAGCCCACCTATATATTATACTTCCGTCCGTAGTAGCGTCACTATTAATTATTACACCACAATGTGCTATTTTTTTTTTTTTTTTATTCATGGTACAGCTTCAAGGCTTCAACTGCTAAGGCTATTAGCTTGTAACACAATTATGTATTTAGTACATAGTAAAATATAGTTCCACAATAGATTCTTAAATTAGATTATACATATCAATTTGTTTTAAAAATGTGATTATTTTGTTGGTGTTGTCATAAGTAGGGTTGAGGGCTTCAAAGAGGTTGTCGGGCAATTTTAGACTTTTTCTGGTATCTATATGGATACAGAAGTGGATAAGGAGATGCTTGACTGTGAGAGGTTCTTTGCAGGTCAGGCACATTGCAGGTTCTTCTCAGGTCCATAGGACATCTTATTTGAATGACCTATACGTAGTCTACTGATAACTCAATGTGCTATTATTATGGTATCTTGTGAATAAATAAATGATCCCCCTATTTTTTTTTAATTACTTATAATTTGTTAAATCATAAAAAACAATCTTGTTTTTGTGCCTGTGCATAAACGGAAAAAATAAACTATATCAAATCCTAAAAAATATTAGCTCTTAATTGACTTTAACATTATTCAAAAACCATAACACAATGATTTGTATTAATTATGCTTATAGTAAATTAAAATGTGAAACAGATGAGAGAGTAAATTAATAGACAAGTGGCATCCTCTTAAGAAATAGTGATAACTATAGGGATCGAACTTTAATGTCTTAAAAAATAAGAAAAATGTCTTTAAAAAAATACGTTAATATCAAAAAAATACACTAAAAAACTTAAAAGATTATATTAAATTCGTTAAAAACACAAATTTGAACAGTTTTGTCTATTGTTATAACTGAAGACTTATAAAATCCGGACATAATCGACAACGGTCGGACGGTTTAATTTTCGGCATTTTTTGCGACACTATACGAATTAAGCGAACACTGACATTCGACTAACGACTCTGCGAGTACCTACGTATACTTATAATTGGACACCAATTACTTTTTTTTTATTATTTAAAGAATAAGGCTTCAACATCAAATGTTATTAACCTGAAAAGTTACATATATGTTTCTTAAAATTATGTGTACATTTATGAAATAATAGTTTTTTTACAATTGTTATTTACAGAGTTTACAATTTTTTTATAATATTGGTAATGTTTAGGAATTTAATGATTTTTGACGTGTTGTGTTCATCAAGTGCTTCTGCAACATTGGGTGGCATCTTCAGGTCGGTGCGTTTTGAGATGTACCTACAGTGCGCATTCCTCCACTATGTGTTTAACGATAAGTATTCGGTTGCATGTGTTGCATATTGGTTGGGGCTCTTTACTGATAAGGTATGAATGTGTGAGTGCAGAATGTCCGATTCTGATACGGGTGATTGCGGTGTCTAGGCGTCTGTTAAATTGAGGGGAGGTGTGCCACCTTTTGATATTTTTTTTAATGTTTTTGAGTTTGTTGGTTGTTATTGGTATTAAATTCCATTGGTTTTTGCCAAATTGAGAGTATTTTTTCATTAATAGAGTTTGTTATGTCCATGGAAGATATGTTATTTAAAGTAGGGGTTGAAATAGTTTTTTGTTGCAAGGTCAGCATATTTGTCGGCTCTTTCAATTCCTGCAATGCTAGTGTGTGGTTTCATTTTTAAATTCTCTGATGTATGAATCGAATTATATATTCGGAAAGCATTGCCCTTTTAGTACCCAATAAAAAATGTATTTTGCATCAAGGTCCGTACGCTAGTGATAACTAAAGATATGTGTAATCTAAAATTCTAGTAAGAATTTTTTTACTAGATAACTGAAAAAATTTAACACGTTAATTTATACCACAAATATTTAAAATATACCTTCGGTTTTTTTCGTAAATAAATACACTGTTTTGACATTTATTACGATAAAATTTACAATGTTATTTCACGAATTACAATTTGCACGACCGCACCCTCATACCTGTACCATAATCGCTTACAATTGGTACCTATTGTCTTTTGTGTATGTGTTTAGTTTTATAATAATATAATACCAGTACGGTGCATCGTGCGTGCATACTGCATATTATAGGTACTGAATATTTACTACGTGCAAATGGACGTTTGAAATGATTTTCTCTCTACCACGCACATATTATTAAGCTATATGAAATAAAATTATGAACTATTACGGTATTAACTATATCATATAACTCATTGTAGTCGTCCTATACTCGTCCCGGACAGGGCCGTATTTAGGGGGGGGGGGGCAAGCGTACCTTGTTGCCCTGGGCGGCAAATTATTTAGTCCATTTAGGGGGTGGCAAATTTATATTGATAAATTATTATTGTAGGTTTGGTTAAAGCCAAAGGGTTGTTGAAAAAGTTAAACCGCCTATAGAATGTGCTCTGATGGCTGTATTTTGGGGTGATATTTTTGAAATTTTGAATAAAACAAGTAAAAAGTTACAATCTGTGAGTATTGATTTAATCACCGTTGTTCAGCTTTATGATTCAACAATATATTATTATGTTAAATCGGCTCGGAATAGAAATAGATTTATGGATTATGAAAATGCTGCCAAAGATTTGTCTATAAAGAATTGACTATAAAGAAAATGAGAAACGAAAAAGAAGACGAAAGTTACCACATGGTGAAACCATATCCAATGAAGTAACATTATCCGGTCGAGAAAATTTTATTGTAATGACATATTTTTTTTATACTAGACAATATTTACAATCAGAGTTACAAGAGCGCAAGTTTGCATACGATAATTTGGTGAAAAAATGTTCCTTTTTTCATAATATAACTCAGCATTCAATTAATGAAATTCGTAAAAGTGCTAAGGAATTATGTGAAGCTTATCCAAATGACTTAAATATAAGTTTGGCGAGTTTGGTCCAGCTATAACGGACTCCCGGGCTAAGGAATGACAAGCGCTTTTCGTTATATTCATAATTATTTATCTGCTGCAGTCGTATTTGAAAAGCTGCAGTGCATATAATAGGTAGTCATTCAGCTTAGTATAATTATTATTGTTATCAATTTTCTTTGATTTTTTTCTCCGATATCTCATAATATTTCTCGAGGTGTAAATTTTCGTCATTTTTATCACACACATCATCCCTCTCCCCGTTCGAGATAAAACCCTCACACCGATATAATAGATGAATGTTGTTGTAGCACCTCCACATCATGAATAATGTGTGTGTTTGTGTGTACGCAGCATCTCGACGATGCACACCATACGAATCGATCGACCGTCCGAAGCGGACCGCGCGCCGCCGCCGCTAATTCCGCAGCCGCGCGCCGTTGTTTGTGTTTTTGGAGGACCGACGCCGCCGCCGCCGGCGACCGTTTCACGCGCATGTGTTGTGTGTAAACAACCGGCGGCGGCCGTCGTTCGCACTCGACTTTCGGCACCACTCGACTTTCAGACAAGCCGCCGCCGCCGCCGCCGCCCGGTATAAAATGGACACGCGCTTGCATGTCAAGATCACAACAATAATATTAGAAGCTAACGCGTACATTAAAACGCATAATATTATTATATGATCGAATTATAAGCTTTTGCGAGTTATATGCGATGAATTCTTAAAAAAAAATTACTTATTTAGGAAGGGAAACAGTTGAGTTTTTTTCAGTGAAATTATTAAATTCCTATACGTTTTCTTGGAATTGTGTTTGAAAAAAAAACACTGAAGAACTATGAAAAATTAAAAGAAATTTTTTTTAAGAGCAGATGAATATTTCAAATTTGATATCACGATATAATATTAATCATAGATAGAGTATGTAATAAAAAATCTATAACCTTGATGTATACATCAAATTGTCAATTTGTTTCAGAATTTTCCATTTTGTACAGCGCGTCCACTGTGCAGTCTATATAATTTTATATATATACCTTCTGGTATATAAAACTGATTATTTTAATTGAGTTTTATAACTGTGTATATTTTATAAGCATGGTTATCATTAATTTTTTTTTCAGCATTTTGTAGGGGCTTATAAAACTGAGACTCTTCTCCGAAATTTGTAAATTTATATTACTGAATGAAAATGCTCAATACTTGCTGCTTTATTGTCTATTCAATATTAATGACATGCAGATTTCACCAATTTTTATTTCTAACATTTTTTCATTTCATAGTTATAATTCATGAGAATTAATCACTCAATTTTCGTGATATAATCATATAATACAAACACAAATACGATATTTATTACTACTAAAAACGGTAGCTAGGTATAGGTATATTGAGATAGTGTACGTGATCAAAAAGCTAGTTGATTTTAATTATATTTTATAACTTACATCAATTCTAATATCTATATAATATCTTATTTAATTAGTCATATAAATTCTATAACACAGTAAAATATTTTATACACCAATCACGGATTGACTTAGGTGCCTATCCTATATCAACATGTAAAAACAGGGAACATAATATGTGTTAGAAAAAAAAAAAATTGGTAGGTATATCTAAAATTTACATAATACTAGCTGAACCGTGGACTTCGTAGCCAGTTAAAAAATCTACCTGTTAAACATCTCAAACTGAGTGTTAAATTCGTTACTTGTGATCATCCTTGCAGTATTTTTTTTTATACATATAGATAGGTAATGGTTATAATATACTAAGTAATAATCTTGCACTGATTATCAATTTAGTTTATTATTATGTAATTGTATTCGTTTTATCGAGAAAAGTCTGCCGACAATTCAAGTATTCAATTGAACGATATTTATTGAAATGCATTTGGATACAAAATATTTTTTGTTCTTCTTTCTGGTGCGCACGCAAATAAATCAGAAGGTTTTTCGACGCGTGAGGTATACCACATACAGCTGTCCATCATGAGAGAAGCATGGATTTTTCAAATTCAGTGCATACACACTCTTAACGGTTGTCCTTGTGCTTTTTTGATGGTCATTGCAAAAGCGAGTCTCACCGGAAACGGCAAAGTTTGAATTTAAAAGTCGTATCTGTTGAGATGCGTGGCGACTTACTGTACATCTTTGCCTTTAAACTTTCCGTTTAAGACAGTAGCTTCGATAATGTTGTTCATCAACTTTTCACTAAAAGCCTGGTACCGTTGTAGTGTCACGATCGATTTATGTTTCGTAGAAGAATGATGGGCACGCCAAATTGCAATGTTAGAACGTGCCATTACGGTGGTATGTCTCAAGAATCAAGTGAATTTAAGAATTCAATCGTATAATTGACAACTTCTTCTTGATTTATTACGGTATCGATGAACTGGTACGCGTTATCCTGTCGCAGGGCCGGCGAAAGCTATGGTCGCCCAGGTCGCCAGCACGGAGGGGCGCCAAACTGAAAATTATTTTTATTTAATTTATCTTTTAAAACGCATTAACAATCTATACAATTTGAAATATTCATTATCTAATGTCGTTTTAATTGAAGATGCATCTTCATTAAAGATTCTTCAATTGTCTCATATTAGTCATACTTGTAGAATGTGTATAAGAATAATATAACAGTGCATCGATACCGCTGGTTTTGATGTAAAAATAATGCATGGAACCATACCACCGCATTTGTGTTTGTCAATAAAATATATAGATGGTCGTAATAATTATTTTTATATTTTAATATTTACCCATTTATTAATAAAATCATGTAACTAGACGATTAAGGCTAGATTCGTTAGAAAACCCGTTGCGGTAAAACCCATTTACCCATTCGGACCTTACGGCGAAAATACCGCAGAGTAGCGTAAATCTAAAAGACACAATTGTCTGACACACATAATTGTTTATTGTTTTCGACGAGCACTCGCTCCATACGGTCTGCTATGTAATGTCAAATACTCAAATGTATAAAGTGACTATAAACTAACAAGTAACTGCCAACAGGTAATAAATATTCATATAATCATATATTTTGTTTAGTAAATTTGTACATAGTATTTTGGTTTCTTTACAATAAATTCCGTTTTAATTAATAAGTAGTTAGTGAAACCAGAAACACAATATTCCTATATTATAGGCAGTGGTGAGCTAGTGGCGTGAAATAATATAATATTATTTGATTTGATATCTTATGTTAATGAATATACTTTGAATTTTTATAATTGATATGAATATAATATGATGATATATAATTATTAATATATGGCGCAACGGTCAATATAACGTGGTGAATCGCACATTTGCATATTTATTATTATGAAAATTAGTATTATTAACTTAACACGTTTTTTGCAGTATCTATAAATATGATAATATAAATATAATATTATTATCGTCGTACAATTTTATAAGTTAATAAAATAATATGTCTAACCTTATATTACAATATTGTTATGATACAAAATACATCCTATTTTATTTAACTTACTAAAAAACTTAATTTTACTACTACTCAAACTTGTCGGGGGTGGGTGGGGGTTAAGGGTGCCAATACTTCTTGCACCGGCCCTGACCTGTCGCATGGAGTTTCGTTTAGAATGGTGTTATTGATTGTAGGTATTTACACCAATATAGTTCGTGTAATGAGCCACTGACAATTTCCGTAATTTTGTGGTAGATTTGGGAAAACTTTGTTAATTAACACATTTGTTGTTGTTATTATTTTACAGAAATTAGTTGGGAATATGATGCATTATGTTGATTCAACAATAGCTAGTTTAGCATTCCCCATTTCCAGCAATTGTTTTGCGAAATCGGCTAAGTTTATTTAGGGATAAGAATTTCTTTCACAGTAATATAAACCATCTATAAACAACAATTTCCATCGCATATCTCAAAATGTCTGTTTGAGTACCTCCGGGGGTTGGGGAGGTGAATTGATTTGTGAATCTAAACCATCCAGGGCGTCACCCAAATGCATACAAAAATATGCATTCAAATAGGTCCAGTCGCTAAGGAGGAGGTCAGTGACATACTCAGTAGAATTATATATATATATATATATATATATATATATATATATATATATAAAGATAGCACTATATATAGTGCTTAATATTAAGCTATTTTTATCAACATTAAATATATTGTAGTTTTCTAGAAAATTAATTTTTTGACAAATATATTTTAAATAATGTACCTATTAATTTTAAATACCTATATTCCCGTCTTATAGACAATAATATTATAATATAGTTGATTGATAAAATACATCAATATTTTAAACATTATCGCAATGAAACAACAGCAATGATAATATTATATATCAGTTATGATTTGTGTGATTCGGTCGTTTATATTGGTAATAGTTCGAAAAATAATATTGAATTAAGTAAAAAACGGATGTGATAGGGGTAATAATTTTCGTCAACGGAAAAACAATCGTTAACAATATGAATAATCGATCCGAATAATCCGTAATCTCTATCTGATGGATTTGACGTTGGAAGTTTGTTTTCACTCTCCGAAAATCGAAACCGAGCAGAGAATAAGGGACAGTTTTATTTCATGTAGCCGTCAATGAAGAGATTATATTAATGGAAGGGAAACGCAGTGGACAAATGAAATGGGGTGCGGGACGAAATGTTGTTTAAAAAGTTTTCAAGTCGATGAAACTCGATTCAAAGCATGTATTATGGTCTATGGACTATGGTAAATATATAGGGATACGAGAATATGGGGAATAATATTTTATACATAAGCTTATATATAATTTATACATTATAATACTGATACGATATACGTTTATTGTTACCTAAATTTTTGATGCCGCAATCCCGCGTCACACTATACACAACAGGAAACGTTTTCAAACGTAAAATGCGTAATATAGATATGTCATGAGTTGATGACTCGTGATGTTTAATAATTGTAGGTCAACAGCGTGATTCAAACAAAAATTGTTTTTCTTATAAGTCAATTAAAAAAAGTACTTACAGCAAAACTACTCAGTTATACCCACTTAAAATTTTTGTACAATTACCTTATCATGATTACTTTGTCACCAAAAGGAAGACACACTGAGAGTACAACCCGAAATTAAAATGATATAAATGAAATAAACTTGGACAACATTTATTTAATACTACCTAAAAATATTTCAAAAACATATAAACCTTTACACTATTAATTTTTCGACTTATAGTATGTCTACTTATCATAAAAATTTAAAATTTAATTACTTAGCCAATTCTGCTTCAACGTTCAGTATAATAACAGCTAATCCATTCAGCCTTTTTTTTCTTTTTCATATAATATAGTTTGCCTCGCATAAGATATTATTCTTTTAAGAATAGAAAAAACCCTTTCGTCTAAGTGGTTTACATACGAATAATTTATCATTTCTAAAATTAGGATCTATTTTTATACACTCGTTGTTTGATCTTGCAGATATACTACATGTCTGCATATTCTTTTTGTTCTTGGTATAGTTATCAGCCTTCAAGATCATAATATACTGACAAACATAATATGCTATGCCATCTCTCTCTCTATTCATCGCTAAGACTCACCATTCTGAGTCCGATGCTTTACATTTTTCATCTCCTGGTACTCCCCTCTCAATCTTGACCAGTGGAAAGTAAAAATTCCAAATTTGTGGTTACGAATTATTACGTATTAGTTACTTATTTGTAAAACCATTTTTATACTAAAATTTTTACTTTGTTGTGCCAGGGTCAGTGACCTCGTCCTATTAGTATTTTTCTAACTGGAGTGCCACATTGCAGTCATTGTACTAAGTATACGAGTGATCCGACTTTTCACCATGCGTGACCTGCACATAAGAGCCGCATTAAAAATTGTATTTAATATGCATATTAAATTTTACACTTGTATCCATATCAATTAATTTCAATTGTTTTTGAGATACTTTTAAGATTTTTAACTAACAAAAAAATGTTGATCAAATGTAAAAAATAAAAATACTAATATTTTTAATTTTTAAAAATACCACGTATGTTATCAGTAAAATATTTTCAAAATTATAACGAATTATGATGAAGTGAAATATTTCTAGTTTCCAGACAGTTATTCGTTTTTGAATTACAACTAAAACAAAATCGATTTTATCGAAACTATCGGAAATGTTCCCTAAACATTTCCGTAATTTTCCTCATTAGTAAAAAAAATAGTATCAGACATTTCCTTCTGAATTCTACTATATTTTCTACTAACGGAACAACCAATGTATAATTATGTACAAGAAAACTATAAAAGACTTAGTTTAATTTATTCTTAACCCACTCCCTTCTGCATTATAATCCTGGCTGCGCCACTGTATAAATATAAACACATGTTATGTACCTACATCACTCTGCTCAGAATCTGCAAAATACTTTACAACGCTTTTTATTATATCATACAGACCACGTAAAACGTGTGTCACCAGAACTTAATACACAAAATGTTCTTCAGCGTTTACCAAGCACTATTATGTCATATAATATTGTAAAAAGTATTTTACTCTAAAAGCGATCGTGTGACGCGTCCGTTCGCCCGTATTTCATAATTGCACGTGGAATGCATTCTATTTTGTATCATGAATAATATCGTGTGTAATAGCCAATAGGTAATGATCAATGATGGAAAACGAACACGACCCCAAGGTAGTTGAAATCGACGAGATATGACCGAGAAACACGATGGGCATTTTACGTAAGCTATCTATGTGTAAGTACCTATTATAGGAATATTTGTGTAAGCGAACAATATTCTTGGAGAAAAGCAGTGGTTCACTGTTAAATAATAATAATAATATTAAAAAACAATAACAATTATTTTGGCTGTGATACTAGTATAATACGTATAGACTACAATAGTGTTTTGGCAATATTAACGTTTTTACGGGGCATTCTGGTCTTGCATTGTATTCTATGGTAAATGCTCACGTGATTTAATTAAAATATTTGAAAAATTATGATATACACCAACGCGAGTTGATTTATCTCGTTCGGTAACCATACGTTTTCCGTGTACCACGCCATAATAATATAATATATATTGTTATGGCGTGAATCGTTTCAAAAAAAGATTTACAAACTTATTTCGTGCGTGACGCGCGTATCTATATATTCACACACGTCACGATAATGCCTTATATTATATTATATGCTGTTATTGCGCGTGTCATTTTTTGAACTTTCGGTGGGGGCGGAGGTTTCAGCCGATGTGGGGTGCGAGCATCAGACGTCGATATGTTTGACTATAATATAATATTTCTATATCACGATATTGTATCATAATAGCCGCAACCGTATCCGTATGTATTATATATATATATATAACATATAAGTATACGTATATATGTATAACAATATATAATATAATACGATAATATACACGAATAGGCGGCATACAATATATATAATACGTTTGGTGTTATTGTTCGGTGACTTTATTGTTTAGGGGCGTTTTATATAAAATTATATTATTATAATAAAATATTATTGGTACATATAAGCATTATACCCCATATACGTGTATACATACATTACATTTATATATATATATATAGGATGAAGGGTTATAAAACAGTCACGATAAATTGGGGTTTCCGGTGCTGTGGAAGTGGCGGTAGTGGTGGAGATGGTGGTGCTTCTGCTGCGTCGTGGATAAGGATAAAAACCCCCTTAAAGTTACACATCCCGCTTGTTATAATATATAGAGACGACTATATAATATTATATTAATATACCAAGGCTCAATGCGCACACTGCTGCAACACTATATTTTGTCAAGTTAATAATACATCAGTGCGCTGTGACTGTGAGTATGCGCACGCCATTATAATATTTTTGAAGCCCGTCTCCGTTCACAAATGTGAAAAATACGCATAGGACAAAACTGCTCACAAATTTTGAATTACTATAGATATCTCATGACCACGAATTTAGTCGTATATTTTTCACATGACAAAAAAAAAAAACATAGTTCTCAATTTAGACTGCGCTATTGAAGAAGCTCTTTAGAACTGTTGGACACTTTTTTTATGCTTAAGAAATAACTTTTTATTAGTGCCAGCCATCTAATTGTATTGTAGCCTTATAATAGTCATTTCTTATTTCTACAGGTACTCACTTCCAGTCGCCTATCAAATGTTTTTTTTCGATTTTCATTAATTCTAGGTCTGCCTTCTGAAAACGGGACATTTTAGTCTCCCGATGATTCTCTGAGGGACAATGATGGGCAATAATTTCAAAAAACATAACATAGGTATACAAAACCGCTGGACTGTCCCGTTCAAGACAGAACATATTATGGTCACCCTGTAATAATATATACATCCGCTGTAATACATAAATGTTATGTTCAATTATTTAGATAGAACACACAAAATCTAATTTGGATTGTGTATTTTGGTGTTACGGAATTTTAATTTAATTATAATATGTCATATTTTTTTATATCTCAATTTTCATTGGATTTGTTACATTTGTAGGGTATCGTACTATCTTTGTGTGTAGAATTAAGGTATATAATATTTTTATAAATCTGTGCGACTTTGCAGTCATGTTTTGCGCTAATGGAAAGCACCGATCGAATGAGACCAAGCTGACTCAATTACGAGATGATATTGATAAAAGGTTCCTAATTATATTATTGTTTTATCTATCATTCAAATATATGTGTAGGTATATTATATATATATATATTTTTTTTTTTGATTGTAGAATTTTATTTTTCAACATATAAGTCTTAAATTAAGTTTAGATATTATGAATATTATGAAAAAACAATTTTGCAAGAGGTGTTACGATTTCAAACCCGTTGCTGGGTGTTGCATTTATATCTATATAGCAACATGGTATAATACTATTTTGTTCAATTGCCGACTTAGAACCTTCTTTGTATTTTCATTAGAGTATTAACTCTAATAGCCTAATACCATAATACCTAAAGCTACGTGTCACCTAGCACTATAGGCTAAAATGGCCATCGTGTCCATTATCCGTAGGTACAATTATATATAGTGTCATATTATTATTATAATCGTTATTGGACTCCGGAACTTTAAATACACTGCTAAGTCTTTAATCTTAAAAGTTCCGGTGGATCACTTTTAAAATGTAATTAGATACAATTGAATGAATATACATTTCGTACGAAGTTTTCAGCAGTATATACCGACTTTCAAACCTTTACTGCTGCGTTGTGTTGGTGTGATATATAATATTATCCCAACATAATATATTATTGAATATTATATTAGGTTGATCATGCTTTATTTTTGAACACCGCATGCGTACAAACTATATATGTATACGGTATTTACATTTATTATTTATAATTATAATACTTTATATACATATATGCGTCGATTGTACCCCATAAAATATTATTATGATTTTAAGCTTTTTTATTTCGATCCAGTACCTACGTTTCAGAGCATATTATAATAATAAATTATCGTACACCACACCGTTTAAACACACATGCAAACATAATAAAACTATGCATAATGCATTCATACATTATAGGTATATGTATATGTTGCATACAACCATCGGTGCCGGGAGCAGTGTTTGTTCGAATCGAATATAATGCATATTATATTTTATAGAGACGAAGACGACGATATAACAACAATAAT